>NC_082727.1:37783977-38087008 GCF_030144855.1 Hypanus sabinus | reverse complement strand
TACAATAGGCCCAGGTCCTTGCTCAGGCAGGAATTCAGTCTAGTCATAACCAACCTCTCCAAGGATTTTATCACTGTCGATGTGAGTGTTACCGGGCAATAGTCATTAAGGCAGCCCACATTATTCTTTTTTGGCACTGGTATAATTGTTGCCTTTTTGAAGCAAGTGGGAACTTCTGCCCGTAGCAATGAGGGGTTGAAAATGCCCTTGAATATTCCCGCCAGTTGGCTGGCACAGGTTTTCAGGGCCTTACCAGGTACTCCATCGGGACTTTCTGCCTTGCGAGGCTTCACTCTCTTTAAACACAACCTAACATCGGCCTCTGAGACAGAGATCACAGGGTCATCAGGTGCAGCAGGGATCTTCAGAGCTGTAGTTGTGTTCTCCCTTTCAAAGTGTGCATAGAAGGCATTAAGTTCATCTGTTAGTGAAGCATCGCTACCATTCATACTATTGGGTTTCGCTTTGTAGGAAATAATGTCTTGTTGTCCCTGCCAGACATCTGATATCGCCTCCAGCCTCATTCAAAATTGTTCCTTAGCTCTTGAAATACCCCCCTGCAAATCATACCTGGTTTTCTGGTACAGGCCTGGGTTGCCGGACTTCAATGCCACAAGTCTAGCCTTCAGCAGACGACATACCTACTGATTCATCCACGGCTTTTGGTTTGGGAATGTACAGTAAGTCTTTGTAGGCACACACTCTTCCACACAGGTTTTAATGAAATCAGTAACAACTCTAGCATACTCATCCAGATTCAAAGATGGATCCCTGAATACAGTCCAGTCCACTGATTCAAAGCAGTCCTGCAGGTGCTCCTGTGCTTCCCTTGTCCAAACCTTCTTGGTCCTCACTACTGGTGCTGCAGTCTTCAGTCTCTGCCTATATTCAAGGAGTAGGAGTTCAGCCAGGTGATCAGACTTCCTGAAGTGAGGGCATGGAATAACATGGTAGGAATTCTTGATGGTGGTGTAGCAATGGTCCAGTGTGCTGTTTCCTCTGGTACTGCAAGTGATCTGTTAATGGTCATTTCTAAGTGATTTTTTTCAGACTAGCCTTGTTAAAATCTCCCAAAACGATGGTGAAGGCATTAGGGTGCACTGTTCCTTCATCAAGATTCACTTCCACAGATGCTGCCTGACCTTCTGAGTTCCTCCATTATTTTTTGTGGATTTCCTTGGATTTCCAGCATCTGCAGATTTTGTGTTTATGACATGCATAGAAAATGTAGGTTAAAATTACTCTAATCATGTCTTGTTATCAATTGTACATATTAGATCAGTCACATCTCATTTAAAAATGTTCACCGTTCTAGCCCAAGTTGTGCAGATCTGGAGAATACAATAGAAACAGCCAAATCAAAAATCACCAATTATCAATCTAGTTAATTATCTAGTTAAATTTTCAATGTTTATGTTTTGCTCAGTGTAAATAGGCATTTCAATTCATTTTCCAGTAATAATTTGAAATTGAAACTATTAAAACTAGATTTTTGACAAAGTTTCAGGAAAACAGTCAGAAAATGTGCTGTTACCAACAATGATTCTATACTTGTTACAGGTGAATAAGTAAATATTTGCTATCAAGTGAAAGACAGGTTCTAACACCAATGACAAAAAGACACTGTATCTCAGAAAAACAATGCTCCTTGAAGACAAGTAGCTTAAAGCAGTGTTTTTGATTGACAGAACAGTACGGCATTGTACTTATGATTTGTTCAAGTCCTAGTATATTTCTTACTTTGTAAGAGATACCAAATTTGCTGAATATGTTTTGTACTTTGAAAATAAAGACAAATTGTAACAGCAGCCATGTTTATTTTTCCCCAATAAGGTAGGATGGAATTTGTATATTTATTTATGTAGCAATATTAACCGCCAGAATAAATAAAACACTAGTTCTTCAAATAAAACAAATACAACTATTTATGAAACAGTTTTGAATGTAAACATGCCACCAGAAGGTACAGAAAGAGAGTGAGTGGGTTGGAACTCTTTCAGTAGAACAGAATTTTGTGTATCTACAAATGGTGGCAGCTGAAATACTGAATTCAAGTTTGAAGGAAAGATTTAAATAAAAATTAAAACAGTCGGTTTATACATGAAAGATTAGCTTTAATTTTTGAAGTTTTATTTGCCACAATGCACCAACTCCAAACAGTTTGAAAGCAAAAAGAGCTACTTCCCCATTTTACATATAGAAAATAGTTTCTAAAGTAAACACAACATGCAATGGAAACTTTTGATTGATGTACAAAAGATAACATTTTTTCAGGAACCAATTTAAGAAATTCTTGAAAAACATTTATATTTGTCACATTTCATGTCCAGACATTGTTGCTAAAAACATCCACACTTCACCTATTTTCAGAACCTCATAGCAACTAACCCAACCCACCATAAAATAGAGGAAGAAATGGGTCTATCTTCCTTGAAAATCCAATCATATTTCATTGTAGCCAAGCCACATCCTAAATTACCTTCTTGAAAAATGAATAGAGTGGCAGCCGATGTGGTGATTTTCAAGGTGTCATGTTTTATCACTTCTATGCCTCACCCCAAATTTCACTTATTAAGAGGACTTGTTACATACACCTGTTAGGGTGCATTATGTGGTATAATGAGGTAACCGTAGCCTTCAGCCAGGAGCAGATGTTATCAGGTGGTTCCCAACCTTCAGAGTGTTTCGACCCTTAACCACGATACTCTCCAGTTGGTGGGCCAGCAGTGGTGGCCAAATCACTCCCATCTGCTCCTGGCTTCCAGCTTCCTTCCTCTCGTCTACTCCAAATCCAACAAGAGGCTCATTCTGCCTCTTCCTCTATCCTACCAACTGCTTGTTTTTTGCTCCTTTTGTCTAGGCCCAGAGCTGACACAAACACCATGCTGATTCGGCTGGGAAACCTCTGCATCTGATCTCCACAGGGAGCAACCATGCTTGCCATCCCTTGTCCTTGCACTCCTGCATTAAGGGGTGGTACTTCGAGGCCTTTGTCTTGTGGGCCTCTTCCCATCCCTCCTCCCACGGCACCGTCAACTCAACCAGAATTATTTTCCGGTCTTCAGTTGACCACAATACAATGTCAGGGCGGAGGGTTGTGTGCACCACCTCCGGGAACTGCAGCCCCCTCCCCACATCAACCCTCATCTCCCAGGACCTGGCTGTTAGCAGCAGATTTGGCTTTGGTTGTTTGGTTATGAAAGGCCTAGCTCCTTCTTTGATGAAGGTGATAGCCTTCTTCAAATCTGTGCCAGCCGTCCTCTTGCATCTCTCTCGCTCTAGTGCATCAGCAAAAGCCAGCAGCACATCAATATCAATATCAATATCACCTTCGAATTAGAGCTATTTTACACTGGGACAGTATATGAGCCAGTGTCCCCTTTTGACCACAGAGCTTACAGTTCAGGTGCTCTTTCATCCCCCATGTGCACAGATGTAATGGCAAAGGAAGGGTGTCGTACACGGATCGCAAGAGGAAGGAAATACAGAAGATCTCCAGTCTCCATAACTCTGCCCATGAGATCTTGCACTTAGGCAGAGTCCATTTTGTCCAGGCACCCTGGGACACTTGTTCCACCACCTTTGACATTCGCTTCTCTTCCTAACAGATCCGTACTTGTGCCTGCACCATGTCTCACCTGTTCCTTATGCTTGCGTTTCCCCACTGCCGGAAGTGAACTGAGCAAAGGCCTTGCTGCCTGACGCGGGGATTGCCAGTGAAATCCCGCAGCTTCAGAGAACACATTGCCTGCTCTACTGCTGCATTGGCTGCCACTTGCGCCCAAATCTGGTTGTAATGCCTGTTTGCTTTACCAGGTCATCATTGGAATCTCTCAAGCTTAATAAGGCTCTGCATTTAGCCACCTTGAATTCCTCCACAACTGATGACAGGGGAAGGTGCAGTAGCCCAGATCGAATATACAGGCCCACTGAAGAGAAGCTTGGGGGAACTCCTAACCATCTCTGCAGATGCTTGATTGTTTTCCTCTCGATGCCCTCTACGGCAGCCATAGGGAACTGGTAAAATGTGAAGAGCCAGAGAAGCCTGGGCAGAAGGCCATATTGGTACAGCCAGGTCTTGAATTTACCAGGAAGTCCAGATTTGTCGATCTTCTTCAGCCATTCATTTGTCTGCTTCACAGCATTGGTGACATTGGCCCCATCTGTCAGTGACACATTAAACCACTTCCCCAGGCATTTTATCGGGGTATCTTTGATGGAAGGGATGACCTCACCCTGAACTTGAGAGGCTAAGCTTGCTAGTTATTTTGCCCTTTCAGATCACCATACAGCTGGACTTCTTGGCCTTGAAGGACATCCTCACCCAAGTGGCTACATTGTCCAGGGTTGCCAATACCCATCTTGCTTGGACGTGTGACACAGTTGTTATAGTAATGTCATCCATGAACCCTCGTAGAGCCGGCTGGGCAATGCCCGACTAAAGCGTTGGGCCGCGGGTTACGTCTTCTGCTGCTGGTATTAGGAGGTTCATTCTCATAATAAATAGGGTGGGGGAGATGGTACACCCTGTTGAAATCCCCTTCTGGAGGTCCTGCCAACCAGTTGTGAAATGGGCTGATGTAAATCTGAGTTTGAATCCTCCTAGGTAGCTGGTGATCATGTCTCGAATAGCCACTGGGACGTAGTAGTGGTCAAGTCCTTCTAGGATGAGGTCACGTGGAATAGACCAGTAGGCATTCATGAGGTCTAACCAGACAACTGTTAGGTCGCCTTTTTTCTGCTTGACCTCACAGATCAAATGGCTAATAATTGAGGTGTGTTCCAGACACCCCGAAAAGCTGGGAATGCCGCCTTTCTGGATGCACATGTTGATATAGCAGTTCTGCATTATGTTAGAAGTCAGCCTTCTTGCAAGCACAGAAAAGAATATCTTACATTCCAGGAGAGAAATTGTCCTAAACTGGGCAGTTGTGAAAGAATCCTCTTCCTTTAGAATAAAGCATCCCTCTGCCAATTTCCAAATTGATGGAATAGTACTTTTGGCCCAGGTCTTTCTCACGACCTTCCACAGCCTCCGAAGAAGTTTTGGGCATTTCTTATACACCTTATAAGGTATGCCGTTTTGGCCTGGGGCAGCTGATGCTTCAGCTTTCCGGATGATGTCCAGGATTTCCTGCCACGTATAGGTTCCTTCACATTCAGCTCAATAGATGGTTTTTCTGGTCTACACACAGCCCGATTGGTTGCTGTGTGCCTCCCGCAGGAACTCCTCTATCTCTGGCTTCGAGCTGGATAGTATACCAGATTTTTGTTGGCCGAGAAGAGCCCCGGTGAAGCTAAATGGATCTCTCACAAACTGCACCCGCCTTTTCTCTTTCTTCCTTCTTTGCTGTCGAAGATGTTCTGCCCTCCGGAGTTTACACAGCTGTTCCCACAGCATGATGGTCAAGTCCTTGATACCTTCCTTTTCAGCCGGTGAGCCGGTTTTAAACCTCTTGTTGAGCATCTTTAATTCACCTCTCAAGCGACAAACCTCCCTTTCTCTCCTATTTGGTTGCCGCGGTACTTGGGCTGATTTCTCTGCTCCATTGGGCCAAGTCGTTCCTTAGCTAGATTGTACACTATGGCTGTGAGTGAGTCGATCTTTCTGTGTACTGGACATGGATGCCGCCTAGATCATCATCGAACTGCATCCAGGCGGCGTTGTCTGATGAACTAGGCCATTTGATCCTGTATTTTCCTTGACGAATGGACTGGGGTAGCCGAGGGGGAACTCACTTGGTCTGTTGTTTGGTGCTGAGGTGACTCAAGTGCAGAGAGATCTTCAGCTCTGTGGGGTGTTTCCTGGCTGACATTCTCCTTCGTCTCACCGGATACTGTCCGTGTGCTGCACTTGGATCACCATGGATCCACATCTAGATCTGCTCTGGTGTACCTTGAGCCCTCTGATGTTCCTGCAGACTTTCCCGCAATGACACCTTACCGTGAATTCCTCTCCGGTCAGTGTTGTTTGCTTTAGCTTCCTCGTAGTTGTGTTTCCTGTGACAATTTGTTCCGCTTGAAAAAGTGAAAACTTAAAAACATGCACAAAATCCTCAAAACACTCAAGCGAATACAGAGCATCACCCCCACTTTATATTATTTCGTACTTATATTGCTAAGAATATTTCCAGTATGTGTTATAATTTACACACTTCACATTATACATCATTGCTGAATCAGTCAAATCTTCCACACCCACTATCCCAGCATCCTCTGCAATGATGCTTCCTCCCAGTCTGCTCTCACTCTCATGCATGTTGACCACCGTAGTGCTTGTTCTTTGCGCATTTCAATCACAACATACAAGCTTAATCCTCGTAACACAACGTTGGCTAGCTAGCGTAAGCCAAGTGATATCAGTGCCAAAGGTATAGGAAAGGCAGACAAACCCACAAAACTGTGTGCAAATCAGTCGCTGGATGTTAAAATAGAGATTATACATTGTCATACGAGAGGTGAATGCTCAATAGACACAGGCCATACACAGAACATGCCTCTGATGATTGTACTGCTGTAAGGCTAAATAAAATACATGATAGTGGCAAGGTAGCATTAAAGCAGTCATAAATATAACTACGGATAAAATTAAAAGGATCCCAGCAACCGAGATACACCACTTAGCTCGTGTCATATTCAGGAGGGAACCTCATGTCTAAATACAAATTTACTGAAATAGTTGGGAGAAGTGAAGAAGAAAGAAAAACATTACAGCTGCCTGTATTTAGACACGCTGATTCAATTCAATACATTAGTTAAAGACTGTGGAAAATCCTGGATGATACAGCCAGTGCCAATGTGGATGTTGCTGAAATGCATACTATTTATTATAAATTACTACAGATTGTACATTGCACATTTAGATAGAGACGTAACATAAAGATTTTTCCTCGTCTTGTATGTGAAAGATGTGAGAAATAAAGTCAGTTCAATTCATTCAATATAACAGGAAAGGCAGCACTTCTCCAAATTTTCAATGTCAATGAACCTACACTCTCTTCACCGTCTTCCTTCACATAATTTTCTCCCAAAAATCCTTCTCCAATCAAGCCAAACACGCGTATATCACCTAATCTTTCAAGTAAGATTACATTAATTTCTAAGGCAAACAAAAAGTTTGAATACTTGTGAGTACAAAGTAGAAAACAATTAGGATTCAATACTTATCCCATTTTTTTAATTAAACTTCCAAAGAGACTTTAGTGCTAATGCCCTTCTTCCCACCATTATTTCTATGTATTCTTACTGGAGAAATTTCTCTGCTATATGACTTTCCAGTCTCTATCTGACACATGTCTTCTGAATAGAACACAGTTGGACAAAGATAGAAATAAAATTACTTATGAAAGCAGGAAACCTTTCTCTTTAATGGATCCCCCACATGCACACAAAATCAAACAGCAATATTTGTGTAAAATGAAGGAGAGAGTTTGCTGTAGGGATGGTTGCAGTGCAGAAGAAACTATAGCCACCTATGCAGATTTCCAATAGTGTCAACAACATTTGCCAAGTTCAGAGAACTCCACAAACCAGGACACAGATTTGTTGCACAGATGCTCAAGAAATTCTCTGGAATACAATCACTGGCATCTCTCAAGTCAGGTATCACTCCAGTCAGTGAGTTGATAACCTGAAAATGGCTCCATTAACCATATTAGTCCTGTTGATAGTGTCTTGTTTACAAAACTATCAATAACAAATATTCACTGCATATAGAAATTTATTCCCATTGGAAAATTATTTGAGATGTGGTGAATGAAATACAACAAAAAGTAACCTTTTCATGAAACATAATCATATCCAAGGTGCTTGGTTAGGATGTGAAATCCAATAATGCTGATGGACAATAAAAGGATGTACTTAACCAAATTGGCACACTGGAACTAGTGCCATCAAAGGTCAAACTGTCCACAGAGATCAGAGCCCATTCTTTCATTTGTGCAAGTAGGCCATTACAAATGTCGACTACACTCGAAAGTGAAAAAATAAATCAACTGGTTAAGTTAATCCAACGACATATGTATGTAACTATTTATTTCTTAATTGAAGATTAGTTTTATCTCATCTTATTCCTAACATTCTTCAATGTTGCTCAATATAAAATATAGATTCCACCACATGTATATGGTAAATGCAATCCTACTTCCTTAGGGATTTGGGAAGATTCAGCATGACATCTAAAACTTTGATAAACTTCAACAGATGAGTAGTGGAGAGCTTATTGACTGGCTACGTCGCAGCCTGATATGGAAACACCAATAGCCTTGAATAGAAAATCCCACCAAAAGCAGAGGATGTAGCTCAGTTCGTCATGGTAAAAGCCCTCCCCACCATGAGCACATAAACATGAAAGACTGTCACAGGAAAGCTGCCATCATCATCAGAGATACCCCCCTCCCAGGAAATGCTCTCTTCCCGCTGATGCCACCAGGAAGAAGGTACAGAAGCACTCACACCACAAGGTTCAAGAACAATGATTAGCCCTCAACCATCAGGCTCTTGTACCAAAGGGGATAATGTCACTTGCCCCTTCATTGAAATGTTCACAAAACCTATGGACTCACATTCAAGGACTCTTCATCTCATGTTCTTAATATTTATTGCCTATTTATTTATTTATTATTATTATTATTCCTTCCTTTTTATATTTGCACTATTTGTTATCCTCTGCACTCTGTGACTGCCAAGTTGGCGCGGTCTTTCACTGATTCTATAACGGTTATTATTCTATTACAGATATATTGAGTATGCCCACAAGAAAATTAATCTCAGGGTTGTATGTGGTAACATATATGTACTCTGATAATAAATTTACTTTGAACATGCCTCAGGGATAATGGCTAGCATAGTACCACTCGTTTCATGTAGATTCTTAACCACTCCAACTATTAGCAAAACTCCACAATAATCATTCATAATTTGGCCACATATGATAGTGATATAGGCTCCACAACACAACAAGGCTCAACTTCAAAAAAATTAATTGAAGTCATTCATCATTCAAATTTTAAAACAGAAAGCAAAATAAATGCCCACCAAATCAGGTGGATATTTTGGTCCCAAATTGGGGCAAAAATTGACCGAGATCCATCCTTATGAAAGGAGACACAAGATGATTTTCTAACAAATCAGAAGGGTGTGGTAAGTAAAATATCACCATCTCTAAAAAGTCAGTGCAGCTGCGCTTCGACTGATGCATAAGAAAAAGTTGAAGGTATTCAAGAATAAAATATAAACCAAGTGTGAGGAATCTACATACTATAAAAGACAATCTATTAAAATGCATGTCTACTTTGAATGGATCAAGAGACAGAGGGAAGAACATTCACTCCAAGTGGTTTAATAAGTATTCATTTGAAGTAGACATGCTGTCACTCAGAAACCTGCTAAATCCAGATGCAAAGAATGAACCTGACTGCTCTCAGAGGTCTGTTCTACAGGACATAGGGACTGGAAACACACAGTTAAATTACACATGTAATAAGTAATCACCTTTGTTTCTTCAGTTCCAATTTTCATAAACTCTGCGATATGGTGCAGAAATGGAGAAGATATGCTGAGAGTTGCTTTCTCTCCTGTTTCTATTCCAAATAAATACACTCCAATTTCTAATGCGCTGACTCCTGCGCAGTTCTTCTGTGAAGAAATCTAATAATTAGCTAATGTCATGGGCAACTAAAATCTACACCATTATCATAATAATCTAAAATGGTATGCTCAAAACCTTCACTTTAGGCATCAATAGACAAGCAAAGTTTTACTATGAAAAAGGTTTCACACAGTTTGTTAAATAACAAAATACCATGTTATCTTGCCTTGTCCTGCACCCCAAATGGAGTGTGCAATGTTCTAGAGACTCTTTCACAGCTGGTTTACCCTAAGCCTAGGTGTTTCCCAAACTGTATTCCCATCAGTATAGTAATATGTGATAAGGGAAGATTGGGAAATAATAATTACACTGTAGGGATCAAAGTACTTCTTTATGTTTGTGCTGTTAAATTCAACAGTTAAAGCCAAAATAAAGTCGGCAGCATCCACTTATAGGAAATATTTGTTTCTGCCTATTCACAGTATCAAAATTTCTAGTATTCCCATATAAGCTGCCCTCACTTTAATTTGTATTTTAATCAGTATTATTTCCCAAATCACCTCATTGTCCCCATATAAACCCATAAAACATGCAAGGATGCATTTCTTCACAAACAGAAAAGTTGAAAGAGTATTCTGCATAGCATTGGAATTGTTTTTAACAACAGAGAAGGCATACAATCATTTTTCCAAAATACTTGTAGCTTCTGCGAAAGGGTCACAATTATAAAAATTATAATTTTATTTTGGGCTGCTACAGAATTTGGTCAGGGCTGCAACAACAAATATACTTAATTCTTTAACATCACTGTTGCAGCTGTTCTGTTGTACAAACGTGAATGACAGGCAGGACCAAATAACCTACTGCACTAACAACCTGGAGGTCAGAGTAACCGTGTGGCATCAAATATTCAGAGCCTTCAGAGAGATATAGATGAAATAAATGAGCACAAGAAGGTGAAAGGAATTTAATGTGAACAAATGTGAGAGGGATCACCCACTTTGGTTGCAAAAGTAGGAACAGAATATTTTATAAAGTCATTAGAAATGAAATGTAGTTCTCGTCACAGGAGGAAACCTGTGTTCCAGTAGACAAAGTATAACTGAAAGTTAACTTGTGAGTACACCATACAATCGGGAAGGCAAATAGTATTTTTTGTCTCTATCATAAGAAAATTTGAGTGCAAGAATCTTGCTCCAAATATATGGGGCCCTGGTAAGACTATGTCTCAAATACATGTCTCAGTATAGTCGTTCCAATCAAATGTAATTGCAATAGAGGGAATGCAGTGAAGGAACAACAGATTAATTCTTGAAATGGTGAATTTGTTGAAGGGACTAAATACACCAGGCCTATACTCTCTTGATTTTAGATGAATGAGAGATGATCTCATTGAAATACCCAGAACTCTTGTTTGACTTTACAGGGTGGATGTAGAGTTGATGATTCCTGGGCTGGAGTACCTAGACCGGGGGTCGGCAACCCGCGGCTCCGGAGCCACATGTGGCTCTTTTACGTCTGTGCTGCGGCTCCCTGTTGCTTTGGGAAATAATTGGTCAGTATTTAATTAAAATGTATTTTACGTTAGTTTGTTAGTTTTTGAAATGTAATTCTAAATTTGAAGATTATGGTGATCTTGTACAATCTAAATAAGACATTGTAGCGACCCATTTCCTGACACATCCGAACCGGCTCACAATTAGCCAGCGTTCAGGCTAAGGGAGATAGCCTACGGGGGTTTGAGAGTACGTGTCTTTTGCAGCATCCGCGCCCATGAGGGGCGGGTTGAGGGAGGCTTAAAAGCAAGGCTGTTTAGTTTGAATAAAGCTATCTTTGACTGCAGTTTACTGACTGCGTGTAGCACACTGCTACAACGTGTTTTTATCGCTGGTTGTCCAGAGGGGAGGTGCTGAAACGCTTTGTCGCGTGTCTGGAAGAAGTGAAAACTTTCCTGGGCAGCAAAGGGCTCACCTTTCCTGAGCTGGAACAGCCAGAGTGGCTGGAAAAGCTACACCTCATGGTAGACATGACAGCGCACCTGAACACGCTGAACACAGCTCTTCAGGGGTAAGGACGTACAGCCCTGCACATGTTGGAGGATGTTTTGGCATTCGAGCACAATTTGACAGTGCTTGCCAGAGATTTACAGAAAGGCACATTGTCTCACTTCCCCAATTTGAGAGAGTTCAAACAAGGTCACGACATGATAAATTCGGAGTATTTACATTCTGCAATCATCACAATGCAAACATCGTTTGGGAAACGCTTCTGTGAGTTCAGAGAGGAAAAGAACACATTATCCTTCCCGGTCACTCCCCTAAGCATCGATCCATCCCTACTGAATACGACTGCATTGTCAGGTGTGAGTCAACCTGACCAAGAATGATAAATATTTTAATTGCCTATTATTTTACATATATTCATATGTTTTCATTGTTCAGTGAAATAGTCCTTTTATTTTTCAGGTTGACAGCTGGCTGACATTATTTTTGGTTTGCTGCTGGCGGCAAATTTAAGTTTGGCGTTTTTCATAAATACAAGAAGGACTCAAATAGACGTTGAGTATTTTACTTAAAAGTAACTTTCAACCCAACGTCTTTTTCTCGGAGTTCAAAATGTTTTTGTTGCATGCAGAAATGTAATTTCGTTTTCTCTGCAGGAGTTCATCAATTTCATAAATGCAACACATTATAGTTTGTTTATACATAGCATAAAGGCAAAACAAAACGTTGTATGCAGTGTTATTTCATTTTAAATGTCAAACGGGTTTTGCGGCTCCCAGTGTTTTCTTTTCTGTGGGAAACTGGTCCAAGTGGCTCTTTCAGTGGTAAAGGTTGCTGACCCCTGACCTAGACCAAGGATCATAGAGTCAGAATAAGAAGCCAAATATTCAGCACAATGGTAAAAACAAATTTCTGCATCCAGCAATTAGTGATTACAATTACCTACCCAAGAGGGGCTGTGGAAGCCCAGTCACTGACGATGTTCATGATAGAAACAGGTGCATTTTTAGACATTTAGAGAATTATGGGGCATGAAGCTAGTGCAAAGAAGTGTCCCTGAAGTAGATCCATCACACATTAAGTGATAAAATTAGCAAGGAAATGAAAAGCCTACTTCTTTCTTTTTGAGTTTCCTAAGTTCTTACATGGGGATCAGAGGAAAGGAATTGGTTCATGATATCGGAGTTAAGCAGGCCAGGCACCAAATGAGCTGAAATACATGAGCAGCATGTCACAAAAATAGAACAATGCATAAACAATCATGCTGTCATTGGTACTCAATCTTAATTGTCTAATATGTTTCCACAGCATCACAGAATTTGAGAGTAAAACACGGCAACCTCTGTTACTGAGTTATTGTGTATCACCCCTAACTGTATCCAGCCAGCCCTTTGCATCAGTCACTCTTGCACCTTTAAACTATTTTAAAGTCATAGACTTGTACAGCACAGAAACAGGCCTTCAGTCACCATGTTTATGCTGACTTTTTAGTCCTTCTACACTAACTCCACTTGCATACATTAGGGTACCCTTCTATGCCATGCTTATTTAAGCGCTTGCCTAAAAATGGCTCCTGAAGACCATATAGGAGTAGAATTAGGCCATTTAGCCCATTGAGATTGCTTCACCATTTCATCATGGGTTGATCCAACTTTCCTCTCAGTCCCAATCAATTGACTTATTTCCACTTGGCATGATTAACATTATTATTTAATTATTTATGGTTTTATATTGCTATATTTCTACAGTATTCTTGTTTGGTGTGGCTGTAACGAAACCCAATTTCCCTTGGCATCAATAAAGTATGCCTGTCTGTCTGAATTCTCCCTGTATCCCTTCATGCCCTGACCAATCATCAAGAACCTATCAACTTCTGCCTTAAATATACAGAAAGAATTGGCCTCCATAGCAACGTGTAGTAACAAATTCCACAGATTCAGCACTTTTTGACTAATGAAATTCCCTCTCCATTCTAAAAGCACCTCCTCTGTTCTGAGGCCAAGAACTCTGGCTTTCTTTTGAATTCCAGTGAATTCAGGCTCAGAGCCATCAAATACTCTTCAAATGACAAGCCATTCAATTCTGGAATCATTTCTGTGAACCCTCTGAATCTTCTCCAGTGTCAGCACACATCCTCGTTAAGGTAAGGGGCCCAAAACTGCTCACAATACTCCAAGCGTGGCCTCACCAGTGCTTTGTACAGCCTCAATGTTAGATCCTTGCTTCTACATTCCAGTCCTCTTGAAACGAACGGTAACACTGCATTTGCCTGCCTCACCACAGACTCAACCTGCAAGCTAACAGTTAGGGAGTCCTGTACAAGGACTCCCAAGTCCTTGTGAGTCTCAAATTTTTGAATTTTCTCTCCACTTAGAAGACAGTCTGTTGTTCTGTTTCTTCCACAAAAGTGCATGACCATCCATACACTTCCCAGCACTGTAATCCATCTGTCACTTCTTTGCCTATTCTCCTAAACTGTCTAAGAGCTTCTGTAGCTTCTCTTACTTCCTCAAAACTACCCACCCGTCCACCTATCTTCATATTGTCTGCAAACATTGCAACAAAGCCATCAATTCTATCATCCAAGTCATTGACATATAACGTAAAAAGAAGCGATCCCAACACAGACACCTGCAGAACACCACCAGCCAACCAGGAACAGCTCCCTTCATTCCCACTCCTTGTCTCCTGCCAATCAACCACTGCTTTATCCATGCAAGTATCTTTCCTGTAATACCATAGGTGCTTAACTTGTTAAGCAGCCTCATGTGTGGCACCTTGTCAAAGGCCTTCTGAAAATCCAAGTACACAACATCAACTGATTCTCCTTTGTCTATCCTGCTTGTTATTTCGTCAGAGAATTCCAACTGATGTGCCAGATTCCAACAGATTTAAACAATTATATATCAAATTCTGCCACTTCCAGCTAACAACCACACTGTAAAAACAGCTTACCCCAATGTTCCTTTAAAAAGATCTTCATCTTACTTTAAACCCAAGCACTCCCATTTTAGATAGAATCTTTTAGCCATATCTAATCATGTCTATCATAATTTTATTTACCTTTCAATCTCTTTCATTCCAGAGAAAACAAACTTAGCCTATCCAACCTCTCACCATTACTAAACTGCTCCAATCCAGGCAAAATCCTGAAGAATCTCTTCTACACTTTCTCTCATACACTTTAGTCTGTTATGCAAAGGTCTTGTATTTTTTTTAAATACTAATGCATTCTAATGGGTATGCAAAAAGAATGTAGTAGTGGGGCACCAGTGAATGATTTGGTAATTAGCTCTCTAAGCTTGTACCTGGGTAGAAAAGAAATAGAAGCTGCAGAGTCCAGCATTTGGTGTGGCCACAGGAAGGTATATTACATGCCATCATTCATTTGACCCAGCCTGCTGTACAAGCACAAGTTCACTGGAGCCCATGGCTTGGTTGTGGGGAGCACTGGAACCCTGGTTTTAAGTACTTTTTCTTTTTAAGAAGCTTAAAGAGATTTGGCATGTCACCAAATACTCTAAAACACTTCTACAAATGTACTGTTGAAAGTACCCCACTGGTTCAACATGGTCTGGTACACCATTTCCATTGCACAAGAACACAAGAGCCTACAGCGAATAATGGACATAGTCAGGTCCATCATGACACAGTCCTCCCTAACATTCGCAACATCTGGAGGTGCTCCCTCGAGAAGACAGCATCTATCAGCAAGGATTTCACTATTTACATCACGTCCCCTTGCTGCTGCTCCATTAGGTAAGTGATATAAGAGCCTGAAGTCACATATCACTAGGTTTAGGAAGAGCTACTTTCCAACAACCAATGTTCCCTCTAATTTTTAGTAGTCAGTGTGTGCAAAAATCTTATGTTGTGCAAATTTTTTTCCTGTGACAAAAGTATGTGCACACTGAATGCACACATGGCACAGTTTATGTAGGTTTACAAAATATTTGACATAAAACTACACAGAATAACAAAAAAAACATACATATTTAAGTAACTCAGTTATTTTTCTCTCTTCTGTCTTTGGCATTTACCCATTCTTCGTAAACTCTATCTAGACGAAAAGAACTTCCATCCAACTGAGAGCTTTTGATTCTCATTAACGTATCCAAATGACATTCACCTAAATGGTTTCGCAGTTTGTTTTTGAGTTGATTCATTAGGCTAAAGCCTCGTTCACAGTCTACACTAGACGCAAGAAAGGTACCCCCAATACCCATCAACTGTGCAACGTTGCAAAACTGTTCATTTTGAAGTACAAATGCCACCATTTGAGCAAAGTTTGAAATCAGTTTGGATTTAATTTTTTCTTGCATGGAAAATTTGAAATCATTAAACTGTCTATTACAGTATTTTCAGCTAGAAAATCATGATATTTTAGACATAAAGCATTAACTTATTCATCGCCAAATGTGAAGTCCCAATCTGCAATTGCGGAGAAATCAAAAGCTGACCATTCATCTACCTCATCTTCAGGAAACCTTTCTTCTAAATGAACACAAAGACTATTTATAAAAGTCAACAGCAAACTTGTATCTACTGTGACGTTTTCTTCACGTTGTTGGCTTAGCAAAACTTTAACTTTGTCACTCCACGAAACATTGTCTCCCAGACACTGCTTTCTTGTTTTGTTAATTTTGCTGTGCACAAGATGAAGTGAATCAATCGGTCTCAGGCCATTCTTTTGCAGAATCTTGCACAGTGCAGCCAGTTCATCAAAGACATCACTTAAAACCTGTAAAGTTACTTTGTATGTGATGTTTATCAATTTCTTGTGACAGTATTTAGCCACAGAGTCATTTGACTGATCTTCTAACAAGTATGTGATCAGTGCCTCATAATTTTTTATTATTGCCATCCAAATGTGATTTTCTTGCCAAATGACACTTCAAAAAGTCAAGGATCCAAATATCATCCCACTTCTTTCCATCAGCAAAGTCTCCAGCAACTTTTGCATCATGACAATACAAACAGTTAATTCCAGTTTCTGAATCATACATAAATATTTCTTGTAGCTGAATGTTCATGACCTCATGAGCTTTCGGTATAGCAGTTTCTACTACTCTGTTAAACCATTCAACTTTAAAGAAATTTGCAGTTCTTTTGCACTTCACAGCCTTCGCTTCTTTTGAATTCAACATAGTGAATCAATATTTTTTTCAATAAAAACTTAGTAAGCTACCTACAAGATTTGAAACAGATCTTTGTAAACTTTATGATATGAACACTGTCCGCCAAAGATGGCTGCCACCGTGATGCAGCTGTACAAACCGGAATAGGAAAGGTGAGATGACGTAAATTAGTGACATTCATTGTGGTATTTGAAAAACTGACTAACCAGTTAACAGAAACATTTAGCTAATAAGTATAATTATTAATTACTATATTATTTTAGGTAACTAACCTTTTGTGCACACATTAATTTCCTTTGTGCGCTGGTTGAAAATCATGTGCACGCGCACAGCTTAGACTGAACATAGCCAACAACCATCAGATTGCTGAACTAACCTGCACAACTTTAACTCTACATCAGCAATGAGACACTATGGACCATCTCATGAACTTGTAAGACTTGACTAAATCATAAATAAAAGCCAGAGTAAGCCATTCAGGCTCCTGTATTTTTCAATAAAATCTTTCACCTCAGTGTTATATTCATATATTGACACAATATCTCTATTCCAGAAATCTGCTCAATGACTGATGCTTCATAGTCATTGTGCAGAGAATTGTTGTGGATAGTGTGGAGGGCTGTCAGAGGTTACAGCGGGACATTGATAGGATGCAAAACTGGGCTGAGGTGGCAGATGGAGTTCAATCCAGATAAGTGTGAAGTGGTTCATTTTGGTAGGTCAAATATGATGACAGAATATAGTATTAATGGTAAGACTCTTGGCAGTGTGGAGGATCTTGGGGTCCGAGTCCATATTACACTCAAAGCAACTGCGCAGGTTGACTCTGTGGTTAGGAAGGCGTATGGTGTATTGGCCTTCATCAATCGTGGAAATGAATTTAGGAGCCGAATGGTAATGTTGCTGCTATATAGGACCCTGGTTAGACCCCACTTGGAGTACTGTGCTTAGTTCTGGTCACCTCACTACAGGAAGGAAGTGGAAACCACAGAAAGGGTGCAGAGGAGATTTACAAGGATGTTGCCTGGATTGGGAGCATGCCTTATGAGAATAGGTTGAGTGAACTCAGCCTTTTCTCCTTAGAGCAATGAAGGATGAGAGGTGACCTGATAGAGGTGTACAAGTTGATGAGAGGCATTGATCGTGTCGATAGAGGCTTTTGGTTGCCACAAGAGGACACAGATTTAAGGTGCTGAGGAGTAGGTACAATGGAGATGTCAAGGGCAAGTTTTTTACTCAAGAGTGGTGAGTGCGTGGAATGGGCTGCTGGCAATAGTGGTGGAGGTGGATACGATAGGGTCTTTTAAGAGGCTTTTAGACAGGTACATGGAGCTTAGTAAAATAGAGGGCTATAGATAAACCTAGTAATTTCTAAGGTAGGGACGTGTTCAGCACAACTTTGTGGGCCAAATGGCCTGTATTATGCTGTAGGTTTTCTATGTTTTCTAAGACAATTATCAAAGGACTATGCCTCTACTTTGGGATTTTCTTCTATCAAATTATAATTGCAACAAACAAGTCCTCAACCTTCTAGACAGGATGTGGCTAGTTTGCACATTCTCCCGGTCACTGTGTGGGTTTCTGTTGAGTTCTCCAGCTTCTTCTCAAAGATGTGCTGATTGGCAAATTAAATGACTTCTGCAAATCTACTGCTAGTGTAGATAGGTGGCAGGAATATTAGTGGAAGCTGATGGGCATGCAGAAGAGGAAGTCAGCAATAAAGCTCCATTAATCTAGCATACTTGAGACATTGAGGGTGCTGGACTAGTAAACTTTCAGGACTATTGGATGTTATTGTATTAATACTTCAAGAAACATTTTCATTCTCAAATCATTAACATTTCAGTGAGATTAGTAAAGCTCAACAAAGCACAGGAATTAGAAGCAGATACATTTTAAGGGAGTACTACTAACAGAACCAAGCAAGTTAAAAGCAAGGGCACACACCATGGACCCTCCAGGCAAGAAAGACAGGGGCACATGGTCCAGGGAGTAGCAAAATCTATGCGATAGAAATTACAAACAGCCCCAGTGTGCCAATTCCCACAGAGGACTTACAGATAGTCAGAGAGCAGATTATCAGAGTCCTGGGAAATTATTGCAGGAATAGGCTCAATTGTATGTCATGGGTAGTAAGTACAGGAGGAAAATGGCAGCATGGTAGCCAGTCAATGTAGGCAAGTGTAAAGGAGAAGCACAACAGGTTACTTAAGTAAATTATCCGTTGTCTAATTAGCTGCTATCAGTTTCAGAAGTTTGCCAGAACAAAAACAGCTTTTCATTTTTCTTGTTCAATTGAACACCCCATTGCTGTTGAGAAACAAGTCTATGTGAAACAGAACAAATCATGCAAACCAAATAGTAGTTAAGCTCAACAGGGAGTCCAGCTGCATTGTACAGTAGTTCCTTATTGTAAACTAAAACAGTAGAATCCATCCTTGAAGCCAGAGAGAGTCACATTTCAATGAAGTATTTGTCTGAGCAGTTACATTCATCATGGTAAAGAGCAAAACTATTATCTAATCTGTATGCAAGCTCTTCAGCTGGTGGTTCCACAGACCTTTTCCATTATCACCTTCTGTTGCTCAAGACTGATGACCTCATTCACACTAGACACATAGACAGTCTTCAAGTTACACAGGGGTTAAATCCTGAGATCTGCCCACAAAATGAACTATCCCTCTAGATTGCATTGTGAAATCTTGAGCCTCAACAGCCCTTAGGGACTGACTTGCAAGAGCAGACAAGAGTTGTTCAGTGAAAGAGTTGTTACCAGTAGGTGAACTGCAGATAGCAGGGAGGGAGCTGATCTGTTGATAAGTGAGAAAATTATTGGCAGTTTATTAGAGGAAGGCATGTACTGGAGAGGTGGTGTGAGGTTCCTAAAGTTTAATCTTACTTAAAGGAAAGTTTGGAAAAAGCAATTGCTCTCTCTATGGGTAATCTCTGTATTGTTTCCTAGTGAAAGGGATCTGAGGGTACCTGAGAGCAAAGTCCAGAGAATTTTCAATGTTGGACATCCTTAAGTCAGGTCTTCCAAACCTCAGGAAGCTCCTATATAGCTATAAACTGAACCTTGACCTCAGTTCTTTACTCAATGGAGCTTTTGTCTGGATTCACCATCCATGACTTACACACTGACAATTCAATGTTATAGCAGTAATTCAGTCTTGGCATTCAGTACTAGATATGGAGAAATTACCTCACTGTTGACCTTGCCTTTATATACCCAGAAGGAAAATCCACTTCACAGAAATTAACATCCCATTCAATAAGTTCTTTACCAACATACTTCCAAGCAACAAAGTTTCAAAAAGAGTGATTCACAAGTCATTACTCACAGAATTATATCATCCTTGGAGAACAGCCCTTCACTGTATTGTCAGTGATGTCCCTATCTCCAAAATAACAAATACTTCTTTGATAAACATGAAGTTCTGATTCATTTCACTTCTCTACCTTCATGCACAATATTCCTGTGGCTGCTACTTGGGTGCAAACCTGAAAAGAAAGTTCAATCTTTAAATCAGCCTTCTGGCCTTGCCTCTGGAAATACTGTAACAGAATAACCAATGGCTAGCAGTTTCAAATTGAGTAGATCAGTATTTTCCCTATTACTTCTCTGCACCGCAAAAGCCCTTTACAAATATTTCACAGTAAAGACACTGTTAGGTCACAATTTACTACTAAACTGGGTTGCATCATTGTCTTGTATGCAGGGACCACTGCACAAGATCATGAAAAGCTGTATAGGATTGTACAGGGTGAAAAAGGCAAATGGTATGTTGGCATTCATAGTAAAAGGATTTGAGTACAGGAGCAGGGAGGTGCTACTGCAGTTGTACAAGGCCTTGGTGAGACCACACCAGAATATTGTGTCCAGTTTTGGTCCCCTAATCTGAGGAAAGACATTCTTGCCATAGAGGGAGTACAGAAAAGGTTCACCAGATTGATTCCTGGGATGGCAGGACTTTCATATGAAGAAAGACTGGATCGACTAGGCTTATACTCACTGGAATTTAGAAGATTGAGGGGGGATCTTATTGAAACGTATAAAATTCTAAGGGGATTGGACAGGCTAGATGCAGGAAGATTGTTTCCGATGTTGGGGAAGTCCAGAACGAGGGGGTCACAGTTTAACGATAAAGGGGAAGCCTTTTAGGACCGAGATGAGGAAAAACTTCTTCACACAGAGAGTGGTGAATCTGTGGAATTCTCTGCCACAGGAAACAGTTGAGGCCTGTTCACTGGCTATATTTAAGAGGAAGTTAGATGTGGCTCTTGTGGCTAAAGGGATCAGGGGGTATGGAGAGAAAGCAGGTACAGGGTTCAGAGTTGGATGATCAGCCATGATCATACTGAGTGACAGTGCAGGCTCGAAGGGCAGAATGGCCTACTCCTGCACCTATTTTCTATGTTTCTATGTAAATTCAACCAGCTCCATTATAGTCACTAGCCTACCCGTCAAGGACAGAAAGGCAGCATTCTTTATCAAGTACCCTCAACACCCAGAACATACCCTCTTCTCATTAATATCATCAATGTACTCAACATTTTAGAAACAGCTTCTTCTCCTCCATCAGAGTTCTGCACAGTCTGTAAACCCATGAACACCATCTCACTATTTTCGTTCTTTTTACTCTATTTAATATTTTTTTTAAATATGGTATTTCTGAGTGTAATTTATAGTATATTTTATGTATTCCACTGTACTGCTGTCACAACAAATTTCATGACATATCTGTGATAATAAACTTGATTCTGACTTAACCCCAAAATATATAGTCAGTTGACTGCAATCCCAACTATGATAGATGATTGAAAAAAATAGAAGTCTGCTCAATTAAGATAGCTGGTTTTCATGAAAATGCTTGGAGACTGAGATCAATTACAACCAGTGAAATGTACCCTTACTGCTGTGAATTTAGATGAACTAGTTTCAGAATCAGGTCTATTATCACTAATGCATGTCGTGAAATTTGCTGTTTTGTAGCAGCAGTACAGTACAATACATAAAATATACTAAGAGTTATAAAAAGAAATATCTATAAAACAAGATAGGTAAGTAGTGCTAAAGGGAGCAAAAATAGTTCTTGGGTTCATTGTCCATCCAGAAATCTGATGGTGGGGAGAAAGAAGCTGTTCCTAAATGTTGAGTGTGTGTCTTCTGGCTCCTGTACTTCTGTTCTAATGGTAATATTTCTGGGTGCTAGGAATCTTAATGATAGATGCAACCTTTTTGAGGCATTGCCTTTTGAAGATGTCCTCGATGATGGGCAGGCTAATGCCCATAATGGAGTTGGCTGAGTTTACAATTCCCCGCAGCTTTTTCCAATCCTTTCCAATTAGTCAGAATGCTCTCTGTGGTACAACCGTGGAAATTTGCTTGTGTATGAGATAAATCTTCTCAACATATACCTTCAACATGTTGGGCTTAGGATAGGTCTTCAGAGATGTTGATACCCAGAAACTTGATAACGCTTAACCTTTCCCACTGCTGACCCCTCAATAAGGACAGAGGTGTGTTCCCTTGAATTGCCTTTCCTGAAGTCCACAATCAATTCTTTGGTCTTACAGATGTTGTCTAAGGTTGCTGTGGCAACACCACATAACCAGCCAATCTATTTCACTCTTGTGCACCTCCTCATCACTACATGAGTTTCTGCTGACAATAGTTGTGTTATCGGCAAATCTATAGAGAGCACTTGTGTATACCTAGTCACGGGTGTAGAGAAAGTGGAACAACGGGCTAAGCAAGCATCCTTGATCGGCAGCTGTGTTGACTGTCAGCGAGGAAATGTTTTTCTGATCCTTTGTAATGGCTCATTGATCATTTCAATGAGCCATCACAAAGGGAACCATCGTAGAGGAATGACAAGTCAAAGAAACAGTTACTGCTATGCTTTTTATGGAGGGGTAGTTTATGTCATAATTCCTATTAAGTAATTTGTCAATGAACACAGGTGATATAACAGTTAAATAAACCCTGATTATATTAAAATAAGCAAATCAGTAGTTTTAAACATATAATAGATTATGAATTTGCACTTACTAGACAGAAAAGGAAGAATGCAGTGGAGATATCAGGACTTTTACTAGGATATAAACAACTGCCTGTTACAGCACCAAATTTCTTCGTGTTCACCTGGCAGAGAATCTCACCTGGTCCCTCAATACCAGCTCCATAGCAAAGAAAGCTCAGCAGCGTCTCTACTTTCTGCGAAGACTGAGGGAAGTCCATCTCCCAAACCCCATCCTCATCACATTCTACAGGGGTTGTATGGAAAGCATCCTGAGCAGCTGCATCACTGCCTGGTTCAGAAATTGCACCATCTCGGATTGCAAGACCCTGCAGCGGATAGTGAGGTCAGCTGAGAAGATCATCGGGGTCTCTCTCACCAACATCATGGACATTTACACTACACGCTGCATCCACAAAGCAAACAGCATTATGAAGGACCCCACACACCCCTCATACAAACTCTTCTCCCTCCTGGCATTTGGGAAAAGGCACCAAAGCATTCGGGCTCTCACGACCAGACTAGGTAAGAGTTTCTTCCCCCAAGCCATCAGACTCAATACCCAGAGCCTGGACTGACACCAACTTACTGCACTCTGTCTATTGTCATGTTTATTATTTATTGTAATGCCGACACTGTTTTGGGCCCTTTATGCAGTCCTGGGTAGGTCTGTAGTCTAGTGTTTTTTTTTCTGTGTTGTTTTTACGTAGTTCAGTGTGGTTTTTGTACTGTTTCATGTAGCACCATGGTCCTGAAAAACGTTGTCTCGTTTTTACTGTGTACTGTACCAAGTTATGGTCGAAATGACAATTAAAAAGTGCCTTGGCTTGACTTGGAGGAAGGTAGCTCAGTATCAGCAGATTTCTAAGGTGGGGCCTACCTTACTGCACAAGTCATGAGAATCACTGGACTGTAGATAGCCCCTGACTATATGTCCAGATAGGACTACCCTTCTGCACTTCCTTTCCGTTGGATCCACTGCAGGCATCTTTTTGCTGCCTTCCGCTCCTCCTCTTGCTGACTGCTACTGGAGAAAGGCTCATCACTACGAATTGCTAAATCATTCCATAAACGGCAGATTAAAATGTAGCAGAAGATTCTGATTGGGCACACACTTAAGAGTGATGCCAACTGATTAATCTAATCTCACCCATCATTTCATTTAAGGTCCAATCAATTATGAAGTTATATTACACAGAATTTGGAACTTCAGATTCCCACATCCATGCTCAACTTTTTACTCATCTACCCCAGAAGCACACATTAGGATTATATCTGTCTTTGGCTTGTCTATTGAAGTGACTGTCCAAATATCTTTTAAATGTGGCTGTACCAGAGTTCACTAGATATTAATTATTGTGTGTGTAAAAATAAACCCTCAGATCTCCTTTAAAATTCCTTCCTGCCCCTTAAGGCAAAGAAACATTTACCGACATTCTTTTTTGAGGAAAGGCAGTCTACAGTATCATGTCTGTGTAGTGATCTGGCCTCTTGTTTTTATTTACCCTACCATTGGAAAATGCCAATTTTGAGAGACATACGTATATAGGGTAGGTAGTTATACCCATCCTATATATGCTCTCTTAATTTTATACACCACTATTTGGACCATAGCATGAAGAATGAGTGGCTGGAAATCCTAGTGGTTCACAGGAGAGTACAAACATCTGTCTGAATGCATACTATAACAGCCTGAAACTTGTAATACCAGCATTACTGGCAAATCTACATAAATGTCTTTCCTTAAGTGGATGATGAGGCGGAAGTAGAGGAAACTATATCCCCTAAAGAGAGAACTGTGATAATCTGCCAACAATATTTTGTTATAAAGATAATTGCAGTAGTCTAGAATGGTCCTAAGGCTAAGAAGTGCAATATTAACCTTGTTCTTGACGGGTAACGCGATCCAGCCACGAGTCTGAGTGTAACGCTGAGCCTGCAGAAAGTCAAAGAGCTCCTTGATATCTACTTTTTCAATCAGCCTCTATAGACACTATTCCTAGGTGAGATTGATGTATGGATCTCTGCAAACCCCAGGATAAGGTCTGCAACAATAAAACCTCTTCCATCAGGGTCATCACCCACAACAACGGCCAATTTACAATTTTTCTAGCTATATCAGCTGGTGCAGAGTGCAAGCATCAATTGCAAGGAGTTCTCAGGTTCTGAGATAGTGATACTGTTTAGTAAGAACTTTAGTGGAAATTAGGGTTGTGAAGCAAACTGAAAAAGCTGCATGTGAGTCAGTCTCCTTCCACTTCTGCCAGGAATATTCATTCCTCAGTTCTATCCAAACCAAATCCAAACAGATTCCCATTGTAGAAACATCTGTTCTTAGTAATTATTAATTCTTCCAATGATCCAGTTCTAACCTAAGAGAACCTGCCCATTTCTGGTATCAATTAAATAAATTTCCATGCTGTTTCAACACATCTTTTTTTAAATAAGGAGATCAATACTACAGAGAAGATAGCACCAATGCCCTTTATAAATAAAGTGTTATCTCCTACTTTCACTGTCAATTGCTTAATCAATCCTCCAAGAGGACCACAACTTTGTCATAGGGTTTTGAGGCTTGTGTGCCTCAACGACCTAAAGTGCTATATTGGTTGGAGTCAGGACTTTGAGCTTTGGCTCTTGGTAGGATCACCATGCCAAACAGGTCAAAGGACAGAGGACAGACTAAGTGTGGTCCACCAGTCCTCCAGGTTCCGGAGTTCAGTTCAGTGCTAACAAACCTGACTGGTCGAAAAACAATTGTTACAGAAACATCAATGAAGAATCCTTCCATACAGACCGAGATGGAGGGCCTTCACTGCTGCCTTGAGCAGTAAGCAAGCTTAATCAATCAGCAATAACATTTTACTAATTTTCCTAATACTTCCTGTTCCTATATATTACTTTTAATGCAGGATTGTATCCATATCTCTATTCAGCTTCCATACATTCTTGTCACAGCCTGCTTTCTTACCCATCTTTGTATCATCAGCAGATTTTAAAAACATGTTTGGTATATTCATCCAAGTCATTTAAATGAATTGTAAAATGTTGAGGCTCATCACTGAGGCACATAACTTATTAAATCATGCCAGCACCACCATTTATATCTAACCTGCTTCCTGTCAGCCAGCTTATCTTCTATCCACTCCAATATGCCATCAGCCACACTACATTTTTTTTTAATTTTTCTGGCCTTTTCTACATTTTAACACTCTTCATTCCATTCCCTCTTTCTATCAGGTAATTGCTTTTATTCTATTCCAGTGACTTAATTAATCTGTTTTCTCTTGTGGTTATAAACCTGAACTTTCCCAGTCACTTCAGTTTAATTTTCCATCACCATTTTATCAATTCCCTGTATCAAAGGGCTGATCCTCACCAAAACCAAAATGGCAAATGCATCCTTGTACAGCTTCCATTCAGAGCTCACTCCAAAATCTCAAATTTGTAAATCCTTCCTTCTTGCACCACCTACTTGTACAAAGGCACAAGCAACAGTCTGAACATCATTAATCCAAATATGTCATTTTTTTCCCCCAATCTAAATTCAACTCAGTTTTCCTGTGCGGGACTTATGATTTCAATCTCTTGAAATTAGAGGTTCCAACATTGACCAGGATATTCTTGCTTTCTGCAGTAGCCCCCAGACTTCACTGAATGCAATGAAGACATGTCAATTCCTTCTGCTGACCCAAACCCTTGTCTTTTTATATTATTCTAGAATCTCACACCACTTTGCTCTTTACTGTAGAATATAATTTGAAAACTAACTGAGCCCCAGTCTTTATTGTCTGATGTTGGGAGAAGGGAGTGTTATACCAACTGCTCCTTGAGCACAATAATCCCCTACTCAAACGGCTTCATTTCTTAAATGTGCTTTTACTAGATACACTGAAGATCCACAAAACTCCACATATTACTGTGATGTACCAGGACGTCTACTGCCTCAGGTCCAGCAACCTGGGTTCAATCTTGACAGTGCCACCTGTTTGGGATCTGCAGGTTCTCCCTGGGACCTGCAGATTTCCCTCCACATACAACAGACAAGCTAGTCAGTACGTTTATGGACTACTGTACATTTTCCCTAGTACAGATGTATGTTTGGAGAATTCGGTCTTTGATGGAAATGCAAGAGAAGAAAGGTTAAAGGGAAATGTGCAGAATAGGATTACTCTGAGAACCAGATCAACTCAATTGCTGGAATGATCTCCTTTGAGGTTATAAAGACATGATAATATAATCACAGGGAAGTCCCAACACATTATTGTCCCCTTGTATCTTGCTGTCAGTCAGAAAATATAGTTGCACAATTCTAAATTCCCACAATCACCAAACTGCTGCATGAAAGAAATTAAATTTACTACTTCAAGCAAATATTAATGATGGAATAAAAATATTTCCTGACAATATTCTTCGGCACACTCTTGGCATGCAGAAGCATAACAACCCAAAATCAGATAATCAGAAACATCATGCATCAATATAGAATTAAACTGTTAATTCCTAAGGGCAACTATAAAACCAATTCTGACACCATGCAACACATGGCTGGATAAACAGAAGCCTGAGCAGAGAAGGAGGCATTAAGCAGAGTCTCAAAAGGAAGTTATGAATGGGAATTCCAAAGCTTAAGTCCTTGGCATGTGAAGGCACCACCAATTGTAGAATAAAGGAAAACAGAACTGAGAGAGCACAAGGATGAGAAAAGGATGGAAGAGATTACTGAAAAAAGAGAGCATTCAAAATCAATGACAGCCATTGAGCCATTTTTTTAAATTAAGGCACTAGATCAGAAAGGACTTGGATGATAAGTAAATACTTCAGTAAGAGATTTATTGACTTATCAACAACTTAAAGTTATTGCAAATAAAGACAAAGTAAGCTTAAGGTGAAAGTTCAATTTAATATGCTAACAATGAAGTATTAGTTGCTGCAAGTGATGAAATACTAAGACTAAAGACAAACTTCTTATTCCTTCATCATTAAAAATTTGCACTTTTGAGTCCAGTCAATAATATAGCCACAAATGGAGTTTTAAATTGAGCTGAATTTCTAAAATGAATTTATAATTATAATTTCTACACAAGCACATTTGCATAGACACAAAGAAAACATAGAAAGTAAAAAATATAGAATAACTGATCTGTTAATCCAGCATTACTAGAAGAGAAAATGTTGGATGAGAAATGTTGAAAATAAAAGATGTGATTTTAAAACACAAAAAGTAAGAATATAATTGAACACAAAGTACACTGCAGATGCTGTGGTCAAATCAAGACGTACAAACAAGCTGGATGAACTCAGCAGGTCGGGCAGCATCCGTTGAAAGAAGCAGTCAACGTTTCGGGTCGAAACCCTTCGTCAGGACTAAAGGGGGGGCAGAAGCCCTATAAAGAAGATGGGGAGAGAGTGGAAAACCAATCAGAGGAAAGATCAAGGGGTGAGGGAGGGGTTAGGCAGGAGAGGTGAAGAAGGAATCTCAGGGGAAAGCACGATGGGTAGTAGAAGGCAGAGTCATGAGAGGTGATAGGCAGCGAGAAGAGGAGACAGAGTGAAGGTGGGATGGGGGAAGGGAGAGGGAGAGAACTACCGGAAGTTGGAGAATTCGATGTTCATACCATGGGGCTGGAAACTACCCAGACGGTATATGAGATGTTGTTCCTCCAACCGAAGTTTGGCCTCATCATGGCAGTAGAGGAGGCCATGTATAGATATATCCAAATGGGAATGTGAAGGAGAGTTGAAGTGAGTGGCAACCGGGAGATCCTGTCTGTTGTGGCGGACGAAGCGTAGGTGCTCGACGAAGCGGTCCCCTAATCTGCGTTGGGTTTCGCCGATGTAGAGGAGGCCGCACCGGGAGCACCGGATGCAATAAATTACCCCAACAGACTCACAAGTGAAGTGTTGCCTCACCTGGAAGGACTGTTTGGGGCCCTGAATGGTGGTAAGAGTAGAGGTTTGCAGGGATAAGTGCCAGGTGGGAGATCTGCAGGGAGGGACGTGTGGAGCAGGCAGTCGCGGAGGGAACGATCCCTGAGAAAAGCAGAGGGGTAGAGAGGGAAAGATGTCCTTAGTGGTGGGGTCCTGTTGAAGGTGGCGGAAGTTGCGGAGGATAATATGCTGGATCCGGAGGCTGGTGGAGTGACAGGTGAGGACAAGGAAGAGAATATAATTGAGTTTGATTATGTATCTAACCTTGGAATTTCACAAGATTTTCAAAAAAAAAAGATCACAAAAGTTAACTACATGGTTAAAGTAATGGCGTTGAGCTAATAAATTAGCATGGATTGAGTTGGTTAACAAATGTAAACAAGCAGTCAGAATAAAAGAGGGTTCATCTCAGGTTAGCATGCTGTCATTAATGGAGAAATCAGTATTGGGCAACTATTTCCAATCTGATTTGATTGAGAGAACACACTGAAATATGATAAGGATGTAATAAGGTCTCAAGACTACATAGGCGAGATGAGTGGGAACTGATGTGCTTATGGAGGTCAATATGGTAAAATGTGAATACATCCACTTCAGGAGAAAAAAAAATAGCGAGTATTTTTCTAAACTATGTAAAGTATTGATGCACAAAAGAACCTGGGTGTCCTTGTACACAAGACATTGAAAGCGAAAACACAAGAGCAAAAAGCAATCAGAAAGGTAAATGATATATTTCTTTTTGTTGCTGGAGGGTTTGACTGTAAGAATAGATACGCTTCTACAATTACATGGACTTTGGAATATCATACACTGTTCTCCCTACTGGAAAAGGGACACATATTATAAAAGGAATACAGCAAAGATTCCACAGGCTGGTTTCTAGAACTGACTTCACGCACCTCAGACTAAAATGATTCCACAGCCTGTGGTATCACAAACACAAGAAAATCTGCAGATGCTGGAAATCCAAAGCAACACACACACAAAATGCTGGAAGAACCTGGCAGGTCAGGTAGCATCCACAGAAAAGAGCAAACAGTTAACTTTTCTGGCCCAAATCCTTCATCAGGACTGTAAAGGAAGAGGCCCACTCTTATGCTCTTTCGACTTCTCCTCTATCTTTCCAGTCCTGATGAAGGGACTCAGCACAAAACACTGACTGCCTACTCTTCCATGGATACTGCCTGACCTGCTGAGATCCTCCAGCATCTTGTGTATATTGCCCTGTAGCCTGTAGACTCACTTTTAGGGACTGTGCAGCAAACATTTTCAATCTTACTTATTTACATGTTTTTAATTATTTCAACAATCTGTCCTCTTTTGCATATTTGTCAGTCTTTGTTAGGTGTTTTTTTTCATGGTTTCCATTGTATTTCTTTGTTTTCTGGTGGGTGCCTGGAGGATAATGAATCTCAAGTTTGTATATGATATACATACTTTGATAATGAATTTATTTTAAACTTTGAACTGGCAGGACTATCATATAAGAGATTGAATAAAATAGGCCCCTATTTGAATTGAACTGACTTTACTACTTACATCCATCATATACACAAGTAAAAATCTTTACGTTACGTTTCCGTCTAAATGTGCAATTTACAGTAATTTATAATTAGTATGTACAATAGAGTAGTCAATATAATATAGAAATACAGTTGCATTAGCACATTAAATAGTCTGATAGGCTGGTGGAAGAAGCTGTCCCTGTCTGGGAAGTTTCATATCTACAGATGTGCTGGGCTGGCCGCACCGCTCTCTGCAGAGTCCTGTGATTGACCACACAGCCGCTATGTACAAACCACATGAGATCCTTGGGGATGTTTATGCTGAGAAACTTAAAGCTGATCACCCACTCAACCCCAGATCCACTGATGTCAATAGGGGCTAGCCTATCTCCATTCCTCCTTTAGTCCACAACCAACTCCATAGTTTCTGTGACATTGAGGGAGAGATTGTTTTCTTGACACCACTGTGTCAAAGTGATGACTCCTCTGTAGGCTGCCTCATTATTATTTGAGATTATGCCAATCAGTGTATTGTTGTCAACAAATTTAATTAGCAGATTGGAGATGCTAATTTAGAAGAATGAGAGGCAACCATCAAACGGTTGAAGAATCTGGCATGAATCCTCAAATCCCAAGGACTTTCTACAAGACCACAATTGAGCACATCCTGACTGGCTGCATCACTGCCTGGTATGGGAACTGTACTTCCCTCAATCACAGGACTCTGCAGAGAGTGATGCGGACAGCCCAGCACACCTGTGGATGTGAACTTCCCACTATTCAGGACATTTACAGTGACTGGTGCGTATAAAAGGGCCAAAGGATCATTGGGGACCTGAGTCACCCCATCCACAATCTGTTCCAGCTGCTACCATCCAGGAAACAGTACAGGCTCTGAGACAGCTTCATCCCCCAGTCCATCACTGATTAATTCACATTGACACAAATGTATTTCTAAGCTATAATGATTGCTCAGGTTGTATATTTTACTGTACTTACTATTTATTACAAATTACTATAAATTGCACATGGCATATCCAGAGATATAACAAAGATTTTTATTCCTCACATATGTGAAGGATGTAACAATAATGTTAATTCAAGTCAATAACCTAATAAACAATATTCTTAGACCGCTCAATGGGGTAGATAAGGGAAATCTAAACTAAAGGTCACAGTCTTAAAATAAAGCTATTTAGTACTAAAATAAGAAATTTCTTCACCGGAAGTAGTAACTCTCTACTCTCGGATGACTGAGGAAGTTCAATCACTGACTGTGTTTAAAACAAAGTCATTAGATTTCTGGGTATAAAGCAATCAAGGAAGATGAAGATACACCATGGAAATGGTACTTGCGGTAGAAGATAAACCATGATATTTTTGGAATGGTGAAGTAAGCTCAGGAGGCTAAATGATCTAATCTTGTTCCTTTTTCTTATAAAATATCTACCATGAACTAGTGCAAACAAGCAGTAGAAAAGCTTTATTTTTTCCCTTCCCACATTGAGTAGTATTTAGTGGTAACTTGGTGTAATTGTACAGAAGTATCGTTGTTACAAAAGTAGTGTTGAGTTAGAACAATTTCATCATCTTTTGTGTTTAAGCTGAAAATAAGCTATAGTGAAGTACGGTACTGTCAACAGTATACAAATTGATTATGGTGAACTATATACTTTCAAAATGTAAAACTTTTGAAGGCTTGCTGACATAAGTATGTGATCACTTGAGTTCAGTGAGATGTTCTCCGAAGGCATTGTCTATTGGTTGTGGTAGAGGCTGATCTGGGATCCACATATTCTGGTGCAGTATGGACATTAGTAAGTGGAGGTTGTGTTACTGGTTGGGTCTATTGGTCGTTAATTCTCTCCCTTCCCAGCTGCCACTTGTTCTCTGCTGCACAGTGGAGGTTGCCCTCGTGCAGCACAGCTCCCTCGAACAGATTTCCTCCACTGCATCTATTGGGCGCAATATCTTCGTAGTTTCTAAATGTAATGTTGAAATTCTTCAGGCTAACTTTAATGTTATTTACGAAGCATTTCCTTTACCCACCAAGGGCTCACTGCTCTTCCTTCAACTGGAAGTAAAGGATCTGTTTGGGGAGACAGGAGTTAGGAATGCAAATGAGATGACCTGTCCAATGGAGTTGGTATTTCCCTATCACAGTGAAGATGCTGTTCATGCTGTCCTCCTCCAGTATCCTAGTGTTACTGCTTCTCTCCTTTTAGGTGATCCTCAAAATCTTTCATAAGGATCTTTGGTGGCACTGTTCCAGGACTTTCAGGGGCCTCCTGTAGATGGTTCATGATTCAGCTCCATACATTAATGTAGGAAGGACAACTGCTCTATATATAGATCAAAGATTTTGTTTGGACACGTAGGTCAAGGTCTTCAAAGACTCTTTGCCGTAATTTTACATAAGCTCCACTAGTACTACTGAGGCAGTGGTTGACCTCTGAGGTGACGTCTGGTTTTGAGAAGAAAATGCTGCCAAGGTAGGGAAAGTAGTCTACATTTTCAAGGCTAATATCGCCATCTTTTATAGAGGGCTGGATAAATAGCCAGTTCGGCAGTGGCCAATATAGGACATGTATCTTCTGTATATTCAAGGCAAGACCTACGGTGCTATATGCCTTGGCAAAGGCATTCAAGGTACATCAGAGATCTACTTAAGAGTGTGCTGACATGACATGGTCATGTGCACATCGAAGCTCTAAGATAGTGGTGGTGTTGACCTTGTTCTTACCTTGAACTGACTGAGGTTGAAAAACCTGTTGCTATTCTATACACGATGGGGATTCCCTGTGACAGGCCTTGGCCAATAAGGTGAAGTATGGCAGCAATAAAAATAGCAAATAAGGTGGGCACAATAATACAGCCCGTTTGACTCTTGTCTTGACAGTGAAGGGTTCTGATTCAGCACCACTATTGCTGAGAACTGAGGCTGCTTTGCCATCATGCAGTACCCTCAGTATAAGTACCTGCTCCCAAAAGGATAAATTTTAAGGGCCACCTCACTTTATTGCAAATGAGTGCAAAAGGGTTAAGCTCAGAAAAAATTCAATGCCATGAATTCCTGCTCCCACTATAGTATGTAACTCAGGTCATACTGCTTTTCTTAAAGCATTCTTATTTCCTACATGTACATATCTACTAGATATTCCTGTAATACATCAGCTCAGTTTCTCTGTGGTATGTTTCATCTCACATTGACCTCCACAAACTATGAACCAAGTCTTCCTTAAGTCTCCAATTTTACTCCTCCTTTAACCACAGGTGCCCAATGCCTAGATTTAAATGTTTAGCTTATTTTACTATTGCGAATATGCACATAAGGTCAGGGTCCTAGGGGACATTATTGATTACAAGATTCCCATCCAAAACAGCAGCCCAAACAACTTTTGTCAATTACTTCCGCATGCTTTAACATTCCAGATATTTTTACCAAAACAATACTTATTAAACACCGTTTTTCAAAAGCCATATCTAACTCCATTATCACTACATTATTATTCCCTCCCCTTTGTGAGCAAACAGGTGTCTGTGGATTTTAATATTACACCTTAATTGTCAAATTTTAAATGATAGTGCAGAATATGAAGAATTTGCTACTCAACAGTACACAAAGCAGAAAAGAAAGAAAATAATTTTCTACTACTACTTTTTCTGGCTTTAATAACCTTGTAACTTCCCAAAGAGGGGTAAATTGGGGAGTAAAGAGTAAGCAGCAAATTTTTAAAAAATCATTCAATGGTAACAGAAACTGGCTTCACATGTGTTTACACCCATCCTAAAAGGGGCAAGCTCAGCAAACAACTAAACATCAGAACACTGCTTGATCATTACTATATAGGTAATCATAATTGAATACGCACATCATATTTGTTAATCCAATTGACCACTGGGCTATACTTCAGATAATCACATCCATCAATAGAGGGTAACTTTGAAACTCTAAAAATCCCAGACCTAATTCTCAATGCTACTACAATTCAAGCATGAAAAATTAAAAATGATAAATCTGAAACCATTCTATACAAATGGATTTACTTTTGTGTATAAGAATTTTGAAACAGGGTGTTTATTAAGCTGTGTGGTAAAAGTTCAGGCACATTTAATAAATTTGGCAAGAATAGGAAGGTGATAGAAAGGATGTAGAAAATGATGTCCTTACAGGACCCTGATCTTGAGTGTAGAGTAATAATGAAATAAGCCAAAAATATACATATACTTTAGGTGAGAAACATCTGTAGATAAAGGTTAACATAACTCATGACTCCATAAAACAGGGAAGAGAAGAGTTTTGTTCTGAACAAGGAAAAGTGAGTGGTCATTGTGCAGCACACTTAATACATTATATCTCATGTGAGCATAAAATAAGGTAGTAAGAATGTATAACATTAAATTTAACACTATCCACATACTGTATATCCCCATAATTTGCAATTCTGTAGCCAGGTTTTGGGATGGACTGAAAGAGTGATAACCGGCACTTACAGAACTCAGACTTATGAAGGTCTTGAAAGCCATAGTGAAGAAAAGTCTAGGGAAACAGATCCTGAAATTAGAGCCAAAACATGAAGAAACTACCATTAATGGAATGGAGACAAGATGGGGATCCACAGATGACAAACACCATGAAAGAGAAATGAACATATGCCTGAGGTAGATAACAGAGTTAAGGGCATGAGATGAGAATTTTAAGCATTAGATAATTTGCAGGGAAAGAGCATAGGTTAAAAAACAAAAACAAAATGACAGCTGATGAGGATCAAGTGTTACAAACCTAACTCAAGGGTTATAAGTTACAAGTGATAAAAGCTAAATCAAAGGTTATAAAGGAAAGCTTGCAAAAGTTACCTACTTTAGAGATGTTAATTTCAATGTAATTGAAGTAAATGGCCAGCATCATGAATTTTGAATCCGTAACATGTTATAATGGAAACTGTTTCTTGAAGTTCTATTATGGCTGATACAGAACACTAATGGCAGGCATAGTCTACTTCAGCTGGAAAAGATGTTGCCACCAGTACCAAGTGAACAGTTTCTGGTAAGGTGAGAAAAAAAAAATGACTGGCTCTCTCAAAACACAACTGATTGAAATTCTGAGCACCTTGAGACAGGAGATCAAGAGTACAGAAAGTACAAGAAAAGTGCAGAAGAGTTGAAACATGTAATCTAGAAGTTGACCTGACATCAGAAGGACAGATGGATGAGGGTACACCTCAAAGAAATCTGGTGATAGCACATTGCATTGGTTTGGTTAAGACAAATAAAGCAAAATCAAACAGATAGAAGGAGAACACCACGATAATCCACAATGAATGCAGCAAGTAGCTTATTTGACATTTTTTAAAATTAAATGTTCTGTAGACAAAAAGGGAAACATTTAGTGACTTATAATACATCTGATAGTTGTCCTGTGTGGCGGTGGTGGGGCTTGGTGGGCAAGCAGCGTGGTGGCAATTTGAAGAGGCAGGGCATTCAAAGATCTTTTGACAAATATAAAAACAAACAGAAGAGTTTGACCCAGTGCACTTCTTGAGGATGCTCTTAGTATAGCTTTGAAAAAAATGGGTAGAGAATCCAAGAAAGTGAAGTTGCATCTAACAATGGTGTGTGTGAAGACAGGTAATTACAGCAGCAAGAGTTGACTTGGGTTTTCACAAAGTGAATCTGATGAAAGGGATAAGTTTGGAGGCAGCAGAGCAATTGAAAGTTTACATGGACTAATGGAAACATTATGAGCACATTTCCATGAGCAGTTAGGTAGGTGGGTGGGGAGGAAAGCAACTCAGAGTTTGAGAGAAAGTATATGAGGAATCCAAGTTTAATTTTTCTTTACAGGCAGAGGATTTGAAACTGGTTAAATGCCATAGATGATAACAGAGGAAAGGAAAGCTTAAAAGACAATTGCATTAATTATTAATACCACAAAACTAGTAAGGTTAAATGGATTGGCATTGATTTGAATAAGATTGGACAATTGCAGAATTGCAGACAAATAAAAATAAATATTACTCAGCAGAGGAGAAACAGAGACTTTGATGAGAACAGGAAGAAATAAGTTAACTTAAAAAGTGCTGTAGATAATGGGAATTTTAACAGAAAGATAGCAGAATAGAAACAATTCAGGCGAAAAGATACCAGAGGTCAAGAAGAGTCTTGTATTACTGCCAAGAGCAAAACAGGCAAGAAGTGGAAGGCAAACGCTACTCTCCACGAGTGTCAACAGATTTACCTTTAAGTTGCTGCTGGATAACAACTACTTGAAAGCCTTGTAAACAAGAAAAAGACAACCATGCACATATGGGATCAAGTCACTGGTGAACAAGCAATAAAGATGAGGAGACTTGCAGAAGGTTGAGACTTGCTTTAACCAAAGTTCATCACAAATAGAGAATCGTAGTGGTCCATGTATGTGTCAGTGATTGTTAGTACAAGTTGTAACAAAAATGAGTATACAAATCCTACTGCCCTTTCAATAAGATCATCGTAGATCTAGTTTTGCCTTCAACCCCATTTTCCTGCCTATTTCCTATAACTCTAGGCTCCTTATTGTCAACACAAAATTAATCAGCCTTAAATTTTCAATTATTTTCTCCATTGTCCTGTCATTCTCATCAAAATTGACCTATCAAGTCCCATCAGAATCTTATTTAAGAAGAAATCAAAGAATGTGAGGTTATAACAGAAAAATGATACTGAGATAGATGATCAGCTATAAAAGATAGAACAGGCACAATCAACCTATTAGTTTATTCTTGCTTTTATTTCTGTGTTCTTAAGCAGATCCCTCCCATTCTTCTTAGTGTAGAATGTCGGTTGAAGTTGAACTAGAAATATAGGTTTGGGCTGAGGTGAGTGCAATTAACATGTTAATAAAGACTACAAGAGAGTGGAGAAAGTTCAAGAAACTAACTAATAAAGACCAATGGGAGCCAATAACAGTCAAAATATTCAAGTAAAATGGCCTTCCTAAAATGAGACCAAAGCTCTCTGCTTAATGAAAGGGAAGACTTCCTAACTCTTTCTAATTCCATTCCACTTGCCAACATCCACTTGCCTTCACTTGTTACCTTTTCTTTTCTTAAAAAAAATAACACCACTCAATACCAACATTTAATGGTCTTACTCAATTTAAATATAAGAATACAAGAGCAGGGATGTGATGCTAAGGCTTTATAAAGGCACTGGTGAGCCCTCACCTTGAGTACTGTGAACAGTTTAGGGCTCCTCACCTGAGAAAAAATGTGCTGGCATTGGAGATAATTCAGAAGAGGTTCACAGGATGATTCCAGGAATTAAAGAGTTATCATATGAGGAACATTTCATATGGGTTTGTACTCACTGGAATTTAGAAGAATGAGGGGGTTTCTCATTGAAACTCATCAAATGTTGGAAGACCTAGACAGAGTAGATGTGAAAAGGATGTTTCCCATGGTGGGGAAATCTAGGACAAGAGGGCACAGCCTCAGGATAGAGGGGCATCCATTTGAATCAGAGATGTGGAGAAATTTCTTTCGCCAGAGGGTGGTGAACTTGTGGAATTTATTACCACAGGCAGTGTGGAGGCCAGGTCATTAGGGGTATTTAAGGCAGAGCTTGATAGGTTCTTTATTGGACATGGCATCAAAGGTTATGGAGAGAAGGCAGGGAAGTGGGGCTGAGGAGGGGAGAAAAGGATCAGCCATGATTGAATGGCGGAACAGACTCAATGGGTCAAATGGCCTAATTCTGCTTCTATGTCTTATGCTCTTAGATAATATCGTTTTCTAATTATCCTAATAAGTGCCCCATCACAAAAGTTCTTTCAAGAAGATGCTATCTGCCATCTTGTTGCTCACTGCACTTTTTAAATATGATCTAACATGTCATTAACAACTTTATCTTGTAAATGCGGTAGGTTACAAGTCTTATGCACACAAGTTTTAATTAGCCTTTATGCCTTTTGAGTTGTAGTTTTCACAACTTATTTTCTCCATCAAACTTTATATCATCATCCAAATCAATAAATTACACTCTAATTATCTAATTACAGACTGAAAGCAACTGAAGTTCCAATTGATTCACCTAGTTATAACTTGCCAAACTTAAAATTACCAGTTTATCCTTTGTTTTCTGATTGTCAAATTGTCTATTGATGCAGTTATCGTTGTCTCACTTTTTACTACAGTAATCTTTAAGGACTCGCATATAAATCTAAAGTACATTAGGTCCACGGGATAGCTTTCCTCTACCCTACTAGCTCCTCAAAGATTTATAGTAACTCTTAAATATGATTTTTCTTAAAAAAAATCATGACCATGTCTAATCACATTATGCTTTATTCATACTTCCTTAATAAGAGACTCCAGTATCTTCCCCAAAAACTGATGTTGGGTTAACTAGTCTGTGGTACTTACTTCATGTTCAAGAAATGGAGGAGAGGAGTGTACAATGTATAAAAAGGAATAATTCACAGATTATCTAGGGAAAACCTTTGAGTCCAGAACTTTGACAAACTGGGATATAATATGGAACAGGCTGGGAGTGAACTGTAGAATGAAAAAGTGGACAGAGCAAAAGTGTAAGAGATCACATCAGACAGATGTTAGGGTAGTGAATGCAAAGCAGACTTTGAAATGATAAGTTATTGATTACAGAAGTTAACAGCCAACTGGTACCCAATGCACTTGGTAAGCTGGAGGTCTGAGATTACCAGCACAAGTTGTAAAGAGCACAAGTGCTCACTGGATAAGAGTTTGAGGAAAGAGGAGTACTTCTAGCTGCCAACCAACAACTGATCGGCTTTTCTATAAGCAAGATTATTTAGTACAATACAGTAGAAGGTAATTAACTGAGCAGCCATGATGGAAGCCTAATCATTCCATTTCAAAGGTCATTCCTCTTATCAGAAAGCAGAAACAATTTTAATTACATTAAGAGTTCACTATTATTATAAAAAAATCTTTTACCACAACTGTGCTTTAAGCATTTTCTTCGTGCTTGTACTCAGCTTTCCAGTAAACATCATTTTCAATGTAATTGTTTCATATTTTGTCAAGTGCAATTATTGACGTTGAATACACACAATTCTGATCTAATATTCCTGGGCTACAATTCAGAAACATATAGGATGATTCTTGCAGCTTTACTTACAAGTGTGTAGACACTCAGTCACTGTAGTTGGCTTGATAAGATAGCCCTTGCAGATGTAACAAGTGATGAAGGCGTTAAATTCTCTGACTAGGTGTTTCCTTTGTGCAGCCATTGTTGGGACAAGATTTACAGTAAAAGAACAGGAAAATCAGGCCAGAGTTGACAGGTGGCAGTATGTTTACAGGACCTGCTGTGCTGCACGGCACAGCTGCACTTCTCCAGGCATCTGTCTGAGAAATTTGTTGGAACAATTTGAAGAAAATCAACTTCTCCAGGAGCGCATTGTCCTTTAATCAAGGACCAAGGTTATGCTTTTTCTCTTCTGTGTTGTATAAAGTGTCCCAAACCTACAGCATTACAAGATAAAGATGTTAACTGAACGTTAAATCATATTGAAAAACAATGCAGTGGTAGTCTATCAGTTACTCTAAAACTACCACTTTACTCATTCAGAATGGCTCTTTGAAGTTTTACTTCTTTCTGATGCAATTTAACATTCAAATGTAAATTAACGTTATACATTACATGATACTCCCAAGTCATAATCTTATAAGTATTAATTAATTGTTTTACTTAGGAGTGATGACATACCTTTAGGCATTTTTAAGCTTTAATATTAGAACCAATAGAATTGATACCCAAGTACAAAAATTGCTCCAAAGTTATTGTAATGCAGGGCTAGTGAGCACTTCAAAAAACGTTTTTATTATAATAAATGGTATTTATTTTGGAAGCATTCCTTTCAATATGAAGAACAGTTGTAGAATAAAATACCATCTATAAATAGCTTACAGATATAAAGTACAATAAAATACTGAAAAACACGTAAAAGGAGTTTGTCATCTCAATGGGGAATTTCCAGTCTCAAACTCATATCAAAAGCAAGGACAATCATACTGCAAATTAAATCGGTTACATGGGGGAATCTGCAGTTTGCTTATTAGTTTTAGAGATCTTTCACAAAAAATACTTCAAAAACAAATTTGTAATTATTCTTTAAATCAGGGCCTGTATATTAAGAACCAAGTATTTTACTAATATAACCTATGATTCAGAAATATAGCCATTCAGCTTAATAATAATTGGAAGCTTGGGTGAATATTATAACTATTTATCCGGACTTGCAAAATTCTGACGGGATAGTATATATGTTTTATCAATGACTCTGCGATTTGAAACTTTACTATTAATCCATATGCCATTACAAAATGCCTTTTACCCGTCACTGCCCCACAACTTCCCGACGCCGCACGTTGAATGCTACTTGTGCATCCTCACGCAGCGACGGGTGTTAAGATGCAGCTGTGTGTAAAAGTAGGCCGTATCGCATTACTGGCCACCAATCGGGCATCCTTAATTTTACAAAGACCCTTGCCTTCTTTGCCGAACAGCAAATAAATGGGTACACTGTGCGAGCCGAACACGTGGAGCCCTGTCAGTTTCACTCGCTGTGTGCTGTCGGCTTGTGTGCGCAGGTGTGTGCGTGGACCTAGTGCGCACTGCACTTAGAAGAAGCCGTTCCAATTTCACCACACGGTCCCGGCAATGCTGTCCATGTATATCAGCTGACATGCTACGCAATAAATATTATCCTTGGGGTGCACTGGAGTATTGTTTATCCACAAACATAAACTCATCTCACCACTTTTATCTCTCGCACCGGAGAGATGCCGATTGCTTGAAGCAATCCCTCCCTGGGAAATTAAAAAAAAACTACGCAGCATGATGTAGCTGCTGGCTAGAGGCAAGGGGAAAGCGAAAGCCCGCTTACACTGTACCACCGAACGGTACCAAGCGCGCTATATGTCTGCCTCTCATCAGGAAGCCACCAGCGTCACTATTTGCGTCAGTCTGCCAGAGAGGGGGGAGAAACAGGTCCGTTCGGACCCGGAGCCACAATTAAATTGTGTAAGTCGTTTTAACAATCCGATCGGATCCGGCGGGGAGGAAGGGAGAGGCACGGAGCCGCGTCTCAGCCCGGCTCGTCTCTGCCTCTCTTCCCCCCACCCTCCCCGCCACCCGCCCCGCTCTAGATACATTAAAAAAAAGCGCTAGAAGTTTCCAACACAGTTTTGTGGCGCATTATTTATTTCCCAGCTGCCGGGCACCTTAACTTCAAGGCTGCTGTACTACCACTAACGGCAAGGTCGCTCGGCGTCTGCCTTGGCAACTTGATCCTGACACATGATCGCATCCTACACAAACTTTACGGTGCTGGAGATAAGACCCGGCACGGCTCGGCTCGGCTCGGCTCAGTAAGACACACATCTCACCCTTTCCCTTGACTACCCCTCCCAATAAACAAAAACTCCTGAGTTATGATTTCTTCCTTCTGGCGAATGCGTTCCTTACCTTATTTTTTTCTCTCTCTCTCTCTCTCAAGAGGCCATAGTGATTACAAGAGGACTAGAGTAAAAAAAATATTGTTGTGGAGTGAAGCCCAGTCGGATGATGCCTCAACAACCAAAATAAATAAGGCAGAGAAGGGGGAGGGGGGAGAGGAGAAGCTGAAAGGGCCAAGTTTGTCTTGTGGGTGAATGGCAGTAAGCACTTGATACACTGTAATGAGCAGTAGTGAAAACACGGAAATACTCCGAGGGCGGAGGAGTTAGTTCTGCGCTTGTTTACGCATCGCCCGGGCACTCCACACCACGCCGCGCTGATTGGACCCAAACTAGGGCGCCCGCTTTGAATCTACTCCCTGGCCGCACCGCCCCCGTGGGCCGCGCCCGGCCCTCTCGCCTGCTGACCTCTGCCCCTCCCCTCTTAGCCCCCCGCCGTAAGAGCGGTCCCGCCACGTCCGGTGACAAAGTTGGCGGCGAGGCGAGGCGAGGCGCTGCCCCGCCTCGGTGCTGTTGGAAAGAGCCCGGCGAGTCGGCTCGGCTGGGGCGAACTGAGCGGGAAGGGCGGGTGCTGGTGCGATCGCCGAGGCCGCAGGTGGTGGTGGCGGTGGCGGCGGCGGCGACCGAGTGCCGCCGGTAACCGTACCGTACCTGCGGGCCCGGCGCCGCTCGTGTTTGGGGCGTTGGGGAACTGGGCAGTAACATCTTGTCGGATCAACGGCAAGGTCCGGCGTGACATAATCGCCGTAGCAACCCGCAGAACACATGACATCATTGTTTTGGTGTCCTTAAAATGTGTGATGTCACAATTTCAAATTCTACCGCCGGTGACGTCATCGACTCTCTGATACTCTTTACTGCGTCATGCATCATCACCTGGTCACTTAGAATTAAGGATTCATTCAATGATGAAAAAAAAGTTAAAAGTAAATTTATTATCAAAGTACATATATGTCACCATATACAATCCTGAGATTCATTTTCTTGTGGGCATACTCAATAAATCTATAATAGAATAATAACCATAATAGGATTAATGGAAGACTCCAGCAACTGGGCATTCAGCCAGTGTGCAAAAGACAACAAACTGCAACTACTGAAAGAAATAATAAATAATCAAGAAATATTAATAACTTAAGAGTCCTTGAATGTGAGTCCATAAGTTGTGGAAAGAGTTCATGATGGGGCAAGTGAAGTTACCCCCCCCCCTTTGGTTGAGGAGTAATAACTGTTCCTGAACCTGGTGGTATGAGTCCTGAGGCGCCTGTACCCTCTTCCTTGATGGCAGCAGTGAGAAGAGTCCATCTCCTGGGGTGGTGGGGGAGGGAGGGAATTCCCTGATTATGGATATTGCTTTCTTGCAACCACCTTCCATGTAGATTTGCTCAATGGAGGACAGGGTTTTACCCATGATGGACTGGACCGCATCCAGTACTTTCTGCAGGATTTTCCATTCAAGGGCATTGGTGTTTCCATACCAGGGTGTAATACAGCCAGTCATTAACTCTCCACCATACATCTGCAAAGCTTGTCAAAGCTTTAGAAGTCATGCCAAATCTTTGCAAACTCCCAAGGAAGTAGAGGTGTTGCCATACTTTCTTGGTAATTGTATTTATATGCTGGGCCCAGGACAAGTCCTCAGAAATGATAGCAGTGAGGAATTTAAAGTTGCTGACCTGCTGTTCCTCTAATGAGAAATGGCTCATGGACCTCAGTTTTCCTTCTGGTCAATAACCAGCTTTTTTTCTCTCTCTCTCTCTCTCTCTCTCTCTCTCTCTCTCTCTCTCTCTCTCTCTCTCTCTCTCTCTCTCTCTCTCTCTCTCTCTCTCTCTCTCTTCCCCCCCCCCCTCCCTCCCCGTTGGCACCCAGCTTAATGGTGCATTACCGCCTCCTTCTGTTCCGGAGTATGCGATGGACTCACATTCTAAATCCCTTCACCCAATCGCACACATACACATACCCTAACCTGCACTTTATCCTCCCCATCTTAGTACCCTATTTCTGTTTATCCATCATATCCTATAAAAAACCCCTGTACCCCTTAAGAAAGCTAAAAATACCCTGACCTGTGTTCTCTCACCCATGCCCAGCAACTCCTTTAATGTGAATTCCTGCACCCCCAATTCCCTTAGATTAATTCTCATCATCTCTCTCTGTATCCCATACTTCCTGCAACTTAGAACTACATGTTCTACTGACTCCTCTTCCTGACATTCCGCACACAATCCTGTCTGGTGCTTCCCTATCAATTTCAATGTTTGGTTTAGTGCACAGTGCCCCAGCCTTAACCTAGTCCACACAATTTCCTCTCTTCTGTATCTACTTCCTACCCTAGTACCTGTAACACTTCTTTGTATTTGATATAAATGCCTCCCTTTCCCCTCCCTGTCCCATCTTTCTTGCCACATTTGGTTAATTTTTTCCCAGATTACACACTTAACCTCTGCTTTACTGATACTAATGTGCATTTCTATATTTTCTTTCTTTATTGCCATCTTTGCCAACTCATCCACCCTTTCATTGCCCTTCACCCCTACATGAGCTGGAACCCATAGAAATTTAACCTGGCCTCCCTGATTTGCAACTCTTGTGACTGACTGAAGGACTTCATGAAGTACATCTTGCCGGCTGTTTGAGTGAGAAGACCTTAAACTTGCCAGTACGGAAGATGAATCTGAGCATATCAACGCTTTGACTAGTTTAGTTTTCTCCACCCAACGCAACCCAACCAACACTGCCATCATCTCCACTGTATACACCGCTAACTTATCAGATGTTTTTCTGCTGATTGCAATTGCTTTTGCTGGTATAGCCACCCCAAACCCTGTCACTCCTGTCTCAGGTTCCTTAGCACCATCTGCATAGACCTGAGCATAATCACTATACTTTTCCATCACATGACAGTTAAATGCACTTACCAAATCAGTTTTATACTTTCCTTTCCTTTTTACCTCTAACAAATGTCAGTCTACGTCAGGCCATACCAGCTTCCACGGAGCTACGACCGGATAAACTACTGAAGAACTTATCCTTAGATCAAACACTCCGCATGATCTAGCAATATCATTCCCTACCCGACTAAAGTTTTCCCTCTGAAACCTCCCATTTTCCCAGGATTCCTGCAACACTCCTTTAGCAGGGTGAGAATCATTGTGTCCCTGCAAATTAACCCAGTAGTTTGCCATCAATTGCATCCTTCTTAATTCCAAACGCATTATTCCCATTTCTACCCGCAGGGCTGATACTGGTGATGTTTTAAAAGCCCCACTGCACACTCTCAAAACCTGAGCCTGAATCACATCCAGTTTCCTTATAAGAGACCTAGCTGCTGATCCATATGCTACACTTCCATAATCCAACACAGATCTTACTAAAGCAACATACATTCTCTTCAACACTAAACAACTTGCTCCCCATTCCCTACCAGTCAAACATCTCATCACGTTTATTACTTTTTTACATTTCTCCTCAACTTTCCTGATATGGTCTGCCCATGTTAATCGTGAATCAAATATGACTCCCAGAAATTTAAATGATCCAACTCTTTCTAATTCAATCCCATACATCTTCCCTACTTCAATTCTTTTCCTAGTGAAAAATACAGTTTGAGTTTTTTCCACTGAAAATCTACTCCCCACTCTACCACTTCATCAATTGCTCCTTGTAGTTTCCTGATTATATGCTCCATGTTCCTGCCTCTTTTCCACAAGGCCCCATCATCCGCAAACAGTGACCTACCTTTATCCACTGGTACCTTTGTGAAGACATCATTGATCATAATGATGAAAAGTAACGGGCTAATCACACTACCCTAAGGTGTGCCATTTCCCACTATGTACTGTTTTGATAATTCTGATCCAATCCGAACTTGAATTTTTCTACCAAACAAAAAATCTTTAATCCAATTAAAAACACTCCCCCAACCCCCATCTTGTGCAGTTTAGTTAATAATCCTTCCTTTCACATCATATCATAGGCTTTTTCAATGTCAAAAAAGCACTGCAGCTACTGATTCTTCATTTGCTTGGGCCTTTCTTATTTCAGTCTCTAACCTTATGACTGAGTCCATGGAATTCCTTCCCTTCCTAAAACCACTCTGATAACTTGCCAGCATTCCTCTCTTCTCAAGATCATATGATAACCTTTCAGTTATCATCCTTTCCATTACCTTACATATATAATCAGCTCCTCGCTTGTGGTGAACTACATATATCTGTCTGGACACGCCCCTCTGCTGACTGCTCCTGTGGCTCCTCCCACAGACCCCTGTATAAAGGCGGTTGGAGGCACTGCTCCTCCCTCAGGCTCCAGGATGTTGTGTGGTGGTCTCTTGCTGCTAATCGTGATCTCTTGCAGCTAATAAAAGCCTATGTTCGCCTCCCGTCTCCAAGAGTTATTGCTGGTGCATCATCGCTGACATTGAGTTGTTGTGGCACCAGCCAGATTTTCAATCTCCCTCCTGTATGCTGATCCATCACCACCTTTGATTTGGCCTGCAACAGAGGTGTCATCAGCAAACTTGAATATGGCATTGGAGCCGTGCTTAACCACATAGTCATTCACCTTAGTCATTAATTCCTTCCTCAAGTCCTGCAATTGTCCTGCACTTTGATTATTTTATTTAATTGCAATGCCTTCATAGTAGTTTGACATTTGTAATGAATCACAACCACGGTAAGGTAGGTTTCTTATCATTACTTCATCATCATGGTTGCCTAGCTGTCACTTAATGATGTTATAGGGATTACATGGCAAGATTATTACTTTAATGATCTATGGGAATGCTGCAAATATATCACTGCTTTAAGAATGTAGCTGCAAAACAAAGGCCAATAGCATTTACAGCTGTCCTCAGCCAAAAACAACAATAAATTATCTTTCTTGTCCTGCTGCTGAGGACCACTACTGGTTTTCAGCTAATTTGATTCACTCCACAAGACATCAAGAATTGACTGAGTGCACAGGACACAGCAAAATCAATGGGACCAAACAGCATTAGAGATGTGGCACAGAACAAGTCACATTCCTGGCTAAACTACTACAGTATAGCTCCTGGCATCTTATTGAAAAATAGAGGGAAAAAATGCAAGATAAGTGCAATCTGATAATTAGAATTTATCAGGCAATGCCAAATAGGTTGGAAAAAGTGCTGTCAAATAATCCTAGACAAAAAATGTTCACCACTGGTCAGTAAGATCTACTAAGATCGCTTGAGCTCAGAAATCATTTCAGCATTCCTATGAATTTTGGAGCTGATGTGAACAATGTTATTGTGTTGATTGGAACTCATTCATTTTTGCTCAGAAAAAGATTTGTAGGCCAAGACATATTTATTAATTTATCATAAAACATATTAATAATAAAATTATAAAAATGTGGAATGTTCTCTGATGATTGCACAATCTTCAATTCCATATGCAATTTCTTAGATGATAAATCACTTTGTGATGACAAGTAAAAAGCCCTGGATAATATCCTGGCTTAGGATGGAGAGTCACATTTGTAGCACAAATAGTACCAGGCAATGACCAGCTCCAAGCAGACAATGTCTGAGAACCTTCTTTTGCTATACAATGACATTATTATTGGAAAGTCCTTCATCATCAACATCATCTTGGATAATTACATACAGCTATCAAATAGATCAAAGACTAGGTAAACTATAGTAAGTGGCCCATTTTATGAGAAAGCATATTCAATATCACTGTTGGCTAATTTAGTGGGGGCAAAAGCAGTTCACCGGAGTCCTCTGTCCTGGGCCAATTTTTCAGGTATTCCCAGATATAGCTCATCTTTGAAGACCCTTTCTCTCCCGGGTATTTGGAACTTCCATTGGCATTTCTGTAGCTCTGTGTTTTTACAGGATGGGGTTGCTCGCCCAATGCCCAACCCTCCTCCTTTTGCATCTGGTCTTGGGACCATCCATGGCGGAGTTCCATTGGCACAAATCAGAAATATCATCCACTTACGTGGGTGGTTACAGGTACAATAACTTTGCAGAAAAAATAAACATTTTGGATTGGCATTTTACCACTCATCCAAATATCCACCCCTCCATATCAGTTATATACTGTATGTACTATCTACCTTCTGCTTGTAGCAGAAGCTTGCCGACATTTTCTTGAAAAATTCTTAGCACACCACTTTTAAAAGATACAGTAAGAGCAATAGGTGTCTGTGAGCACTACTAGTTAAATACATACTGGTCCAGCTTGAATATATTTGCTATTTCTTCATTATCACGGGACAAAATCTGTAGCCCTTTACTTAAAAGTTTTGTAGGAACAACAAAAAGAAGGGCTGTTATTGTCTTCTCAAGAGCAGCAGGGAAAAATTTCATAAATACTACAGCCTGAGAATGATATCAAGATCTAATAATTAAATCATATACCTGTAATTACATTATTCCCTTAACAATTGGCCAAAGCATTACTTTTACTAAAATTGATGATGGAAATCAATTTGGATACCACAAAGATAGCATGTAAATACTATGACACTGAGAAAAAAGAAAAGACATTGTCATGCACACAAGTATATGTATGCATAGATGCAATGAAAAGCTTGCTTTCAGCAGCATCACAGGTATTAAGCATCAGATAAGTGGATTCACAAGAAAAACGTAATTATAAATTATACACAATTTTTACAAGAAAGAACACAATTAGAACAAGTCAGAACGTTGTAGTGCAAAGTGGTTACTTACTGTGGTAGTGCAACTTGGTTCAAGAACAGAATGATTGCAGGGAAGTAGCTGTTCTTAAACCTGGTGGTGTGGGACTTCAGGCTTCTGTGCCTCCTGCCCAGTGATAGCTGCAGAAAGATGGCATGGCCCAGATGGTGGGGATCTTTGATGTGGTATGTTGCCTTCTTGAGGCAGCACTTCATATGGATACCACCAATGGTGGAGAGAAATGTGCCCATGAAATATTGGGCTAAGTCCACTACTCTCTGCAGATTTTTACACTCCTGTACATTTGAAGTGCCTTAGCAGACCATGATGACATTGAACAGAATACTTTCAACATTTGTATAAGTAGTTGTAATAACTTAAAATTAAAATCAACTTTAATAAAAGAGTAACTGAAAGTCAGTAGCGGTTTTATAACTAGATTCATTGTGATTAATTCAGTTTATAGTCACACATGCCCCATGTTACCAATATCCAAGGCAATGGGACATTTAAAACACTTTATGAAGGTGCCATTGCAATTAGTGAAATGGCATTATAGCTCGAAGACACACTGGATAGGCTGGCTTTGTTTATCTTGGAGTCAAGGATGGTGAAGGGCAAACCAATAGAGGTATACAATATTATGAAATGCAAAGATAGTAGGACATTTCTCTCTAGCAAAGGACTGTAAAGCTGGACGGTAGAAGTTTGAGCTAAGATTAAATGGTTTAGACCCAAGAGGATGGTTGAAATCTGGAATACAGAGCCTTAGTGTGTGGTAGAGGTAAGTATTCTTGCAACACTTGAAAAGTATCGGGTCAAACATTTGATCACAAAGGCACCAAAAGATGAGGAACATAGATCGGGCCAATACACACTGTCTTGAGAATCAGGACGAGAAGGCATTAGTTTAATGCGAGAGGGGGTTTTATTAGGAAACTGAGAGCAACTTCTTCATCCGGGGGTGTTCAGTACACAGAATGAGCTGCCAGTGGAAGTGATTGAAGCAGTAACAATATTGGACAGGAAGAAGAAGAAGAAGAAGAAGAAGAAGAAGAAGAAGAAGAAGAAGAAGAAGAAGAAGAAGAAGAAGAAGAAGAAGAAGAAGAAGAAGAAGAAGAAGAAGAAGAAGAAGAAGAAGAAGAAGAAGAAGAAGAAGAAGAAGAAGAAGAAGAAGAAGAAGAAGAAGAAGAAGAAGAAGAAGAAGAAGAAGAAGAAGAAGAAGAAGAAGAAGAAGAAGAAGAAGAAGAAGAAGAAGAAGAAGAAGAAGAAGAAGAAGAAGCAGCGAAGGAAATACCTTTGAAGGTGGGAAACCGTGCTTGTCATGCAGATAAATTGTAGAGATTATCTAGTGGACAGGTTAATGTGGGCAGTAAGAGCAAGAGACAATGAAAAAAGAATAAGCATATTTACAGAGTGAGAAGGCAAACAAACTTTTAAAATGAAATTCTGTAAGCCACTAGTGGCTGTGGTAGAACAAAGGACCCTACAGAAAATCCCGGCAATTCTGGACGCTGTTTCTCACCCTCTGCATGCCACCTTGGCTGAACAGAGAAGCACTTTTAGTAATGGACTAAGGCAACCACACTGTTCCAATGCTTACCCTCAGCCATGAGTCAATCTATAGCTAGGGAAGTGATGACCCCTCCTGTTAGACTGTTTGAGGTAACTTACGTTTTTTTCTTTCTTACTTCTCTTCTAGCATTTGTATGTTTGTATATCTGTGCACTTATAATGCTACTGTGACACTGTAATTTCCTTTCAGATCAATAAAGTATCTATCTATATGCAGCAGGAGTGGCTGCTATAATGGAGAGAGAAAACTAACCCAATAGGACAAATGGCTGTCTTACGGTAGAAATGACCAGTTCTGTTACAGAGAGAGCAAGTTACCAGAAGTTGTACAATTTGATACTGAGTCCAGAGGAGTGTAACATGCCCAGATGGAAGATAATTTGCTGTTCCTCAAGCTTTGTTATGGGTTTTGTTTTGACAATGGGGAAGGCCGCAGCAGAAAGGGCAGAGTGTGAGTGGAATGGAGAATTAAAGTGGCAGGCAACGGGGTACTCACAATCACCTCTACGGACTGCATGCATCTGCAATCCAATTTCCCAAATGTAGAGGGACTGCATTGTGAACATCGAAGCAGGACATAGATTGAAAGAAGTGCAAATAAGTCAGTGCACCAATTGGAAAGATTGTTTGAGTGCCTAGATGGTGGAAAAGGATGAGGTAAAAATACAGCTGTGACAACTCCTGCCGTTGTCTGGAAAAGTAAGAATGAGAAGAGACCCAGTGAATTATAAAGGAAATATTCTTCCAATAAAGGGAGGGAAGAGCAGAAGGTGATATGTAAACACGAAGTGCAGTGCAGATGCTGTGGTCAAATCAAGATGTACAAAAATGCTGGATGAACTCAGCAGGTCGGGCAGCATCCGTTGAAAGAAGCAGTCAACGTTTCGGGTCGAAACCCTTTGTCAGGACTAAAGATGGGGGGGCAGGGGCCCTATAAAGAAGGTGGGGAGAGGGTGGAAAACCAATCAGAGGAAAGATCAAGGGGTGAGGGAGGGGATAGGCAGGAGAGGTGAAGAAGGAATCTAAGGGGAAGTAGAAGAAGGCAGAATCATGAGAGGTGATAGGCAGCTGGAAGAGGAGACAGAATAGAGGTGGGATGGGGAAGGGAGAGGGAGGGAATTACCGGAAGTTGGAGAATTCAATGTTCATACCAAGGGGCTGGAGACTGCCCAGATGGTATATGAGTTGTTGCTCCTCCAACCTGAGTTTGGCATTGTGGCAGTAGAGGAGGCCGTGTATGGACATATCCGAATGGGAATGTGAAGGAGAGTTGAAGTGAGTGGCAACGGGGAGATCCTGTCTGTTGTGGTGGATGGAGTGGAGGTGCTTGACGAAGCGGTCCCCCAATCTGCGTCGGGTCTTGCCGATGTAGAGGAGGCCGCACCGGGAGCACCGGATGCAATAGATTACCCCAACAGACTCCAAGTGAAGTGTTGCCTCACCTGGAAGGACTGTTTGGGGCCTTGAATAGTGGTAAGAGAGGAGGCGTAGGGACAGGTGTAGCACTTACCTTTGCAGGGATAAGTGCCAGGTGGGAGATCTGTGGGGAGGGACGTGTGGACCAGGCAGTTGCGCAGGGAATGATCCCTGCAAAAAGCAGAGAGGGGTAGACAGGGAAAGATGTCCTTAGTGGTGGGGTCCTGTTGAAGGTGGCGGAAGTTGTGGAGGATAATATGCTGGATCCGGAGGCTGGTGGGCTGATAGATGAGGGCAAGGTGGACACGGTCCCTGTTGTGGTGACGGGAGGATGGAGTGAGGGCTGAAGTGCAGGAAATGGAGGAGATGCGGGTGAGGGCATCATTGATGACGGCAGAAGGTGATACGTGTCTGTGCTGGAATGCTGGTGAAGGTAGCAGGAATTGCAAAGATATCGATTGAACATTGACATTGGTGGGTGGAAACTGATTTGAAAGATATCCTGAAAGATGTTTTTAAACAGAAGGGTTCAGTATGTACACTGGGGGAAGGCAGTCTTCTTACAGTAAACTTTTAAGATTTTTTTCCAAGAAAATGACGGACTATTTTGACAAGACAAATTTTCTGTATTTTAGAGTTTTGGGCTTCATCTAGTTTCTGATACTCAGAATATGTGATTAATCCACAAGGTAGGGAGACAGAATCAAAGGTGAAATACAGATTATAATCAGAATGTGACTCAACCAGATAAAGCAAAGAATTGTTCCATATGGAGCTACACGTTTGTACTTTAACAGGGGGATTAAAGGGTTGCCACAGGATCTGTGCTCAGTTATTACTGTGTAGGGTGTGTATAAATGACTTGCAGTTGCAGACAGAAGCTGTCTGGGTTTACTGTTAACAAACTGTTGTAACTTTTAAATTAGAGTAAATAAAATCAATTAATTGCAGTAACAGGTTGCAGAGTGCCAAATGGCATTTAACATGGATGAGCACATGGCAGAGTATTAAACTGTACATTAACAAGTATTAGACTGTACAGTGTGATGTAACAAAAGTTTGGGTAAAGGTTGAAAAGGATTGGATGTCAACAACACAATGGATGAAATAGCAATTATGCAGCATGTGTTTTTTTTTCAAATTTGCATCTCAATTTGAATGCAGTTTAAGTTATGCTTTGCAATGGAAATCTTGAAATATACTGAACATACCCAAACCAAAAACCGTGGATGAACCAGGAGAGTCATAGTGTGCATAGTGTAAATCTGTGGCATTCAAGACCAGTGATCCAGACCTATACAAGAAGTCCAGTTGCAACGTTTTAAGAGTGAAAAGCTGATTCTGATCAGTTAGAGGTGGAATCACATGCACATCAGCTCTGGCAGGGCTGACAGGCCATTACCTCCTACAAGGCAAGACCTAATACGGGTGACCCCTGCTTTACGAATGTTTGCTTTACGCCACTTTGCTTTTACAAAAGACCTACATTAGTAACCTGTTTTCGCATTACAAAGAGGATTTTCGCTTTTACGAAAATTATCCCCATATAAATTAATGGTTCTTCACTTTATGCCATTTTGGCTTAAGAAAGGTTTCATGAGAACACTCTACCTTTGTAAAGGGGATGGGGATACCTGTATCATGAATGACGAGGATGTGTCACTCCCAGATGAGCTCAGTGCCTTTTATGCACATTTCGAAAGGGGGAACAAAACTACACCTTGCAAATTCCTGGAGAATCTGGTGACCCCGTCTTGGAGGCCGAAATTAGAAGAGCTTTCAAGCGGGTGAAGACTTGCAAGGCATCATGCACTGAAAACCTGTGCAAACGAACTAGTGGGAGTGTTCAAGGACATCCTCCATCACTCACTAATGTAGACAGAGGTTCCCACTGCTTCAAAATGGCAACAATCATCCCAGTGCCAAAGAAGGACAGGGTGAGCGACTCAGTGACTATCAGAATCGGGTTTATTATCACTGGCATGTGTAGTGATACTTGTTAACACAGCAGCAGAAGTTCAATGCAATACATAAAACAGAAAACAAAAAAATTAATCATAAATAAATAAGTAAATCAATTACAGTATGTGTATATCGAATAGATTAAAAATCGTGCAAAAAACAGAAAAAATATATATTTAAAAAGTGGGATACTGTTCAAGGGTTCAATGTCCATTTAGGAATCAGATGACAGAGGGGAAGAAGCTGTTCCTGAATCACTGAGTGTGTGCCTTCAGGCTTCTGTACCTCCTACCTGATGGTAACAGTGAGAAAAGAGCATGCCCTGGATGCTGGAGGTCCTTAATAATGGAAACTGCCTTTCTGAGTCACTTCTCCTTAAAGATGACCTGGGTACTTAGTAGACTGGTACCCAAGATGAAGCTGATTAAATCTATAACCCTCTGCAGGTTCTTCTGGTCCTGTGCAGTAGCTCCCCACCCCCATACCAGACAGTGATGCAGCCTATCAGTATGCTCACCATGGTACATCTAAAGAAGTTTTTGAGTCTATTTGTTATACCTAATCTATTCAAACTCCTAATGAAGTATAGTCGCTGTCTTGCCTTCTTTATAACTGCATCAGTATGTTGGGACCAGGTTAGTTCCTCAGAGATCCTGACACCCAGGAACTTGAAACTGTTCACTCTGTCCACTTCTGTTCCCTTTATGAGGACTGGTATGTGTTCCTTCATCTTACCTTTCCTGAAGACCACAATCAGCCCTTTCATCTTACTGACATTGAGTGCCAGGTTGTTGCTGTGACGCCACTCCACTAGTTGGCATATCTTGCTCCTGTATACCCTCTCGTCACTACCTGAGATTCTATCAACAATGGTTGTATCATCAGCAAATTTATAGATGGTATTTTCTATGCCTAGCCACACAGTCATGGGTATAGAGCAAGTAGGGCAGTGGGCTAATCACACACCCCTGAGGTGCACCAGTGTTGATCGTCAGCAGAGGATATGTTATCGCTAATCCCCAGACTTCTGGGAAGCTGGGGATCCAATTGCAGAGGGAGGTACAAACATCTCAATCAGGATTGTGGGAATGATGGTATTAAATGCTGAGCAATAGTCAATGAACAGCAACCTGATGTAGGTGTTTGAGTGGTCCAGGTGGTCACATCTATTGTGATGAAGTGCTTTGAGAGGTCAAAATCAACTCCTGCTTAAGCAAGGACCTGGATCCATTGCAATTTGCCTATCCCCACAGGAGGTCTGTAGTGGATGCAATCTCACTGGCTCTAAGTCTTAGATCAACTGAACAATAGCAATACCTACACTCGGCTTCAGTTTATCAAATACAGCTTAACAATGTACTAGTCAACAAGCTACAAAACCAGAGCTACCTCCCTCTGCGACTGGATCCTTGACTATCTCATTGAGAGACCACCGTCATTGTGGATCAGGTATAACATCTCCTCACTGACTATCAACAACAGTACACCTCAAGGACATGTGCAGAGCTCACTACTCTCTTTACACCATGACTGTGAGGTTAGGCACAGCACAAATACCATTTATAAACTTGCCTATGACACAACTATTGTTGGTAGAATTTCAGATGGTGCCGAGTAAGTGGACCAGAGTGAGATAGATCAGCTGGTTTAGTGGTGTAGCAACAACAACCATGCACTCAAATGTCAGAAAGACCAAATAATTAATTATGGACTTCAGGAAGGGAAAGTCAAGAGAACACGCAGCAGTCTTCATCGACGGATCAGCAGTGAGTGTCAACATCTTTAAAGATCTATGCTAGGCCCAGCATATTGATGCAATTAGAAGACACCATAGCAGCTATACTTCATTTGGAGTTTCAGGAGAGTTGGGATATTTCCAAAGATTCTAGCAAATTTCTACAGATATATCTTGGTGAGCATTTGAGCTGGTTGCATCATTGTCTGGTATGGAGAAGCCACTGTACAGGATTGGAAAAAGCTGCAGGATGGTAGTGAAAAGAGGCAAACTCATTAAGGCTGAAGGAATCAAGTTACCTGAAAGGCCACGTACCAGATGTACAGGACAGTTACCAATTCCTAGGGATACTGCAGGTGTATGGAAGCCACAATGAGGACACAAAAAAGGCTGCAACATCCAAGTGCCTCCAAAGAGTGAGACAGGTCCTAAAAAGGCAGCTGAATGGGAAGAACAAGATCAGAGCCATCAACACATTCGCCCTACCAGACACCAGGTACCCAGCTGCAATAGTGAGCTGGCCAGGGAACGAACTGGAAGCCACTGACATCAAGACCCGGAAACTGCCAACAGCATATGGAGGATTCCACCCAAGTTCTAATGTGGAGTGATTGTACACCCACCAGAATAAAGGAGGATGGGTCTTGGAAGTCCCGGAAGAAATTTGTAACATTCATGAGTATGTCAGGAAGACAAACCCTAAGGATGACCTGTTAGGAGAATAACTCAGACAGCAGGCAAGGGACTTGCAAATAGAAGTGCATGAAGTGGAGCCAGAGGACCAAAGGCCACGGCAGGACAAGCTACTGCATGGGATGTATCATCGCCAGATTTCAGAGGTGGCTGCATAATAAAGTCCTACCAATGGCTGGAAATGGCAGGGCTGAGGGACAACACACAGGTACTGCTCATGGCTGCACAAGAGCAGGCACCGAGGACAAGAGTAATAGAAGCAGGCATCTATCACACCAGACAAGACTCAAGATGCAGACTGTGCAAGGAAGCCACTGAAATCATCCAGCACATAGTAGCAGGGTGCAAAGTAGTGGTACGGACAACATACACTGAACGGCAAAACCAAGTTGCAGGAATTGTGTACAGGAACAGCATGGATTATACGCTCCCAAGTCCAAATGGGAAACACCCAAGAAGGTAGTGGAGAATGACAGAGCGAAGATCCTGTGGGACTTCCGAATACAGATTGATAAGCAGGTACTGGCCAGCCAACCAGACATAGTAACGCTGGATAAGCAACAGAAGAAAGCAATGGTAATAGATGCGGCAATCCTGAATGACAGGAACGTCAGGAAGAAAGAATATGAGAAGCTGGAGAAATACCAGGGCTTGAATGAGCAGATAGAAAGGATATAGATGGTTAAAGCCAGAGAATCCTGGTGGGGTTAAGAGCACTTGGTGATGTGACACCTGAACTGGGAGAATGGCTCCGACAAATCCCGGGAACAACATCTGAGATCTCAGTCCGGAAGAGCATGCTACTAGGAATAGCAAGGATACTACACTGCACCCTCAAGCTCCCACGCCTGCTGCAAAACAACAGATTTTGCAACATGTGTCAGTGATATTAAACCTGATTCTGATTTGAGAGTTGCAATGCCAGGTAGTAGAGGTAGATTCAATTGTATCATTCAGAAGGGAGCTGCATTAAGTAACTAAACTGAAAGAATCTGTAGGGTTATGGAAAGAGGACATGCTGGTCATGGAGGAACAATTGGATTGTTTCTGCATGAAACCAACATAGATCTGACTGATCAGATGGTTGGCATTTATTTTGTAATCTTTCTATGAATAGTGGTCATCTCACAAAACAGGTGAAATTGAAATGCACAGTGCTGTATACATCATGCACAAGATGCATATTATAAGGTGGTAATGTGCCATACACATTTGAGACTAAGAGCTGAGTAGAACACGTCTAGAGTGTTGAACAGTGGCACTGTCTGGGCATGGATCATTTCTCCATTCATTGAGGAAAAATATATCTTATTTATTTGATATGGGTGCTTTGAATGCAAACCTTCTTGGGACACTAGCAAAATCAGTATGAGGTGGAGAGGACCCAAAGGAAAACCCTTGCCTGAAGAGGCTGAGTAAGCAGGTGACGGGCACTGAACGGGAAGGCATATCCTCCAAGAGTGTCTATGTCTGAGGAGTAATGCTCCCATCTTCACTTAGGAGGAACAATGTGTCCCATGGCTAAGATTTTCCCAGGAACTTGACAGACCATATGACTGCATCACATGACTTGCCAAAAGAAGAAGTTCACAGTGGTCCTAGCCCGCTTATTCTAATTAGCAGCCACTGGTACATTCCGCATACAAATGGCCCCTGCATTACAGCTCTTTGGGTGTTGGAGATTCACCCTTACAGAATTCACAAATCACTACCTGGAATTTTGACACACAAAGTAAAATTCACTCTTATAGCACTCAAGTCAATTAAAACATAACTTAAACACAAAAACTATGTTTTTCAGCTTGCACTTCTTGACATATGACATTACTTCACTTTATGGAAAATCATGAAATAGACCATTCTTTAAGAATGCAAACCCAACCCACTGCCTCCCACTCCTGTTAACTGGATCACCTGCACTGCAATTTGTAGTTCAGAAGTTCACAAAGGTACTTACCCCAAGGAGAAGGAGAATTCCTCTACTCCTTCAACAGTTCATGTGTATATGCCACAGGAGGAAGTCAAATGACTTAACTTTGTCCTTCTGCATTCTTCTGCATTACTGAGGTGCTGACTTCTCTATTATTGATGACTTGGGAATCTCCATAAATCACACAAAGACAAGAGAATTGTTAAAAAGGCTGGAAATTTTAAGTCAAGTTCCTACTCAAGTATCAGGGTCATTAATAGAATGATTTCAACAATACATTCAAGAATTTCAAAAACTAATAGAGAAGTACATCTAATGACTTGGCCTCCACAACCATCTGTGTCAATGAATTCCACAGATACACCACATGTTGGCTAAAGAAATATCTCCTTTTCTCTGTTCAGCACTGTACACTCAGGTCTAGACTCACCCACGATAGGAAACATTCTCCACATCCATCTTATTTAGGTCTTTCAATATTTGGTAGGTTTAAATGAGATCTGCTCTCATTCTTCTAAACTCCGGCAAAGCCATCAAATGTTCCTCTGTACCTTATGCATTGCCAACACATCCTTTCTTAAGTATGAGGCCCAAAACTGCTCACAATTCTCCAAGTGCAGTCTGACCAATGCCTTATAAAGCTTCAGCAATGCATCCTTATTTTTATATTTTAGTTCTCCCAAAACGAATGATGACATTGCTTTTGTCTTACTTGCTGCTGACTCAACTTTCCAGTTAACTTTTAGGGAACCCTGCACTAGGACTTGGAGAACTTGCACCTCCAAGTTCTGAATTGCAGGATCCAGACAGTGCTGCTGAAATCAAAATTTATTGTGCATCCCTAAACACTACCACTCAGAGCCCTAAACAGTTCTTCCAGAGATATCTGTCTAGGAGGGTCATGTTAGCCTGTCTAAGGAGGGTGAACCTTCACAAGGTGGCAGGCCCGGGTGGAGTACCTAGTACAGCTCTGAAAAATTGTGCCAACCAACTGGCAGGAGTACTCAAGGACATTTTCAACCCCTCACTGCTACAGTCAAAAGTTCCCACCGGCTTCAAAAAGGCAACAATTATATCTAAGAAAAGTAGAAGGGCCTAAGAAGAGTAGTGTGGTCTGCCTTAATGACTATTGGCCAGAAGGAATTACATCTATAATGATGAAATGCTTTGAGAGATTGCTTATGGCTAGAATAAACTCCAGCCTTAGCAAGGAGCTGCACCCACTGCAATTTGTCTATTGCCACAATAGGTCTATGGCAAACACAATTTCAATAGCTCCTCACACAGCCTTAGATGACCTGGAGAATACAACACTTATGTCAGGATACTGTTGACTATAGCTCAGTGTTTAACACCATCATTCCCAACATTCCCTAACCAATAAACCTGGGCCTCTGTACCTCCATCTGCAATTGGATCCTCAATTTCCTAAAAGGGAGACTACAATCTATGCAGATTCATGATAATATCTCCTCCTCGCTGAGGATCAACACTGGCACACCTCAGGTGTTTGCTTAGCCCACTGCTCTACCCTCTCTACCCATGACTTAGGCATAGCTCAAACACCATCTATAAATTTTCTTATGATACAATCATTGTTGGTAGAATCTCAGATGGAGATGAGAGGATGCACAGGAGTAAAATATAACAGAAATCTTGCACTCAATGTCAGTAAGTAGAAAAAGCTGATCGAAGAATTCAGAAAGGGTAGAACAAAGGAACACAAACCAATCCTCATAGAGGGATTAGAAGTGGAAAGAATGAGCAGTTTCAAGTTCCTGGGTGTTAAGATCTCTGAGGATCTAACCTGTTTCCAACATATTGAAGGCATGGCGGAGGCTATATTTCATTAGGAGTTTGAAGAGATTTGTTTTGTCAACGAAAACACTCAGAAGCTGCTGTAGATGTACCATGGAGAGCATTGTGACAGGCTGCATCACTGTCTGGTATGGGGGACTACTGCTCAGGACTGAAAGAAACTACGGACAGTTGTAAAATTAGTCAGTTCCATCATGGGAATGAGCCCCTGCAGTAGTCAGCCTCAGAAAGACGACTTCCATTATCAAGGACCCCCAGCACCCAGGGCATGCCCTCTTCTCACTGTTACCATCAAGTGGGAGGTACAGGAGCCTGAAGGCACACACCCTCTTCCCCTCTGCTATACGATTTCTAAATGGACATTGAGCGCATGAACTCTACCTCACTTTTTAGATATACGTTACTTCTGTTTTTGCACTATTTTAATCTATTCAATATACATATATATAGTCACTGTAATTGATTTACTTATTTTTTTCTTTCTATATTATCACATATTGCATTGAACTGCTGCTGCTAAGTTAACAAATTTCATGGCACATGCCAGTGATATTAAACCTGATTCTGATTCCCGCCGAGGCAGTTGTTCACGTATGAACCCATTGGTGTCATTTATTGCACCTGGTATTCCTGGCCAAGCTTCTCTTCATATGTGAAACCCAACAGATCAATTGTTTCATCTAGCATATTTGGTCTGTCTGCTGTAACAGTCAGGATCTCCCAGTGGCCAGCCATTTAAATTCCACATCCCACTCCCACACCGGCATGCCTGTCCATGGCCTCCTCTACTGCCAAGTTGAAGTTTGATGCTGATTAGAGCAACAGCATCTCATTCTGCCTAGGTGATCAACCTGTCAGCATGAACCTTGATTTCGGTAAAAATCACATTCCTCTGTTCCCTCCCCCTTCTTTTTTCCCTTCACTAACCCCAGTACTCCTTCCTTTGCCACTCCCTTGATCTGCCCATCATTGGCACATTCCTTCATCCAGGACGTAATCCTTCTATTCCATGGTCGACTCTTCTGTCAGATTCCATCTTCTTCGGCCCCTTGTCCCTTCCATCTATCATTTCCCAGCTTCTTACATCAATCCCATCTGCCCTGCCTGCCCATCCTCCCCCTCTTGCCCCTATCACCCGCCTGTTCTTGCTACACACCCTCTCTCATTGTCTTATATTGACTTCTCCCCTCTTTCTTTCTCATCTAAATAGTGCTGAAACGTGAAAAAGTTGATGGCATTGTATTCATGCAATTGGAGAGTTTTCCATCACAGTCCTTCCTGATTTGTACTTGTAAATGGTTTTGGGATGTAAGGAAGTGCATTATACAGTATAAGGATAACATCAGACCAGACATAGGTGCACGATTAGCCCATTCAGCCCATCAAGGTTGCTCCACCATTCCATCATGGGTGATCCTGGATCCCACTCAATCCCATACACCTGCCTTCTCGCCATATCCTTCAATGCGCCGACCGATCAGGAAACTATCAACTTCTACCTTGGCCTCCATTGCAGTCTGTGGCAGAGCATTCCATAGATTCATTACTCCCTAGATTTAAAAAAAATCCTCCTTACTTCTGTTCTAAAAGGCCGCCCCTCGATTTTGATACTGTGCCCTCTAATTCTGGATACCCCACCATAGGAAACATCCTCTCCTCATCCACCCTACTAGTCCTTTCAACTTTCAGTAGGTTTCAATGAGATCCCCACACGTTCTTCTGAATTCCAGGAAGTACAGGCCCAAAGCTGCCAAACACTCCTCATATGTTAACCCCTTCGTCCCCGGAATCATCCTCATGAACCTCCTCTGAACTCTCTCTATCCTTTCTGAGATTGAGGGCCCAGAACTGTTGACAATACTCTAAGTGTGGCTGACTAGTGTCTTATAAAGGCTCAGCATTATCTCCTTTCTATTATATACTATCTCCCGTGAAATAAATGCCAACATTGCAATTGTCTCTTGCCTTTTGTGCGGTTATTTCAGTACAGTTTATGATAATGATTCCCAGATGATCATGATGGACTTGATGTTAATGTTACTGAACATCAAGGTAAGTGGCTAAATACTCTTTTGTTGGAGATGGTCAATGCTTGACATTCTTGTGGTACAAATATTATCATTACTCATGACACTGTGCCTCGGTGTTGTCCAGGCTGTGCAGAATTCAGTTACAGAATACTTCATTTGCTATGGAATGCAGAATGAGCCTGATCATTTACCAATCATCAGCAAATATTACAACATCTGTCTTATAATGGGAGGATGGGGGTGAGTTGATTGGCCTATGAAAACCACATCCAAATTTCATTGTGCAAAGCATGAGTCATACATTTACTGCTCCTGAAAACTAATGAGTGTTTGAGTATGTAACTTGTGGTTTAGCGATTTAGCCCCTTCTGGAAATTTCAAGTTATAATTATCTACAATTATCTTAATCGAGAGATGACATGGACGTGATGGATCAAATGACCTCCTTCCATGTCAACATGAAATATGAAAATAGAAAATTAGACAAAAAATTAGCAAGTGAAACCTAATTGCTATACAGTTATGACTTAATAGTATACAGACTTAGTAAAGTACACTTCAGCTTTTGCCTGAATGCTCACTCTTTTACTGCAATCATCAGCTGGTATAGACATTTGATTTTCTGGCTTTGAAGAGCATAAGAACTTTAGTGTGTCTGGGAAGTTAAATAGTTTGTCCTTTGACTTAAGTTTTACCAAGCATCTTGATGAGTTGATGTCAAAGGCAATGTCATGAAATAAAAGACAAGTTTGACAGAATATTTTCACAGGTAAATAAATCTCAAAATGGGATTTTAAGCTCTAGGAAACCTACAGCACAATATAGGCCATTCAGCCCACAAAGCTGTGCCGAACATGTCCTTACCTTAGAAATTACCTAGGGTTACCCATATCCCTCTGTTTTTCTAAGCTCCATGTATCTACCCAGAAGTCTCTTAAAAGACCCTATCGTATCCGCCTCCACCACCATCGCCATCAGCCCATTCCACGCACTCACCAATCTCTGCATAAAAACATACCCCTGACATCTCCTCTCTACTTACTTCTAAGCACCTTAGAATTGTGTCCTCTCGTGCTAGCTATTTCAGCCCTGGGAAAAAGCCTCTGACTATCCACACAATCAATGCCTCTTCATCATCTTGTACACCTCAATCGGGTCACCATTCATCCTCTGTCACTCCAAGGAGAAAAGGCTGAGTTCACTCAACCTATTCTCATAAGGCATGGCTCCCAATCCCGGCAACATCCTTGTAAATCTCCTCTGCACCCTTTCTATGGTTTCCACATCCTCCCTGTTATGAGGCAAACAGAACTGAGCACAGTACTCCAAGTGGGGTCTGACCAGGGTCCTATAGAGCTGCAACATTACCTCTCGGCTCTTAAAATCTTTGATGAAGGCCAATGCACTGTATGCCTTCTTAACCACAGAGTCAACCTGCATGGCATCTTTGAGTGTCCTATAGACTTGGACCCCAAGATCCCTCTGATCCTCCACACTGCCACGAGTCTTACCATTAATACTATATTCTGCCATCATATTTGACCTACCAAAATGAACCACCTCACACTTATTTGGGTTGAACTTCATCTGCCAATTCTCAGCCCAGTTTTGCATCCTATCAATGTCCTGCTGTAACCTCTGACAGCCCTTCACACTATCTACAAGAACTCCAACCTTTGTGTCATCAGCAAATTTACTAACCCTCCACTTCCTCATCCAGGTTATTTATAAAAATTATGAAAAGTAGGAGTCCCAGAACAGATCCCACAGGCACACCACTGATCACTGACCTCCATGCAGAATATGACCTGTCTACAACCACACTTTGCCTTCTGTGGGCAAGCCAGTTTTGGTTCTACAAAGCAATGTCCCCTTGGATCCCATGCCTCCTTACTTTCTCAATAAGCCTTGCATGGGATACCTTAACAAATACCTTGGTAAAATCCATATACGCTACATCTACTGCTTTACCTTCATCAATGTGCTAGTCACATCCTCAAAAATTCCATCAGGCTCGTAAGGCATGACCTGTCATTGACAAAGCCATGCTGACTATTCCTAATCATATAATGCCTCTCCAAATGTTCATAAATCCTGCCTCTCAGGTCCTTCTCCATCAACTTACCAACCACTGAAATAAGACTCACTGGTCTATAATTTCCTGGTCTATCTCTACTCCCTTTCTTGAATAAGGGAACAATATCCGCAACCCTCCGGAACTTCTCCCGTCCCCATTGATGATGCAAAGGTTATCACCAGAGGCTCAGCAATCTCCTCCCTCACTTCCCACAGTAGACTGGGGTACATTTCGTCCAGTCCTGGTGACTTATCCAACTTAATGCTTTACAAAAGCTCCAGCACATCCTCTTCTTTAATATCTGCATGCTCAAACTTCAGTCCACTGTAAGTCATCCCTTACAAGTTTAGCCAGCATCTAGTCGAAGAAGTTCATTGAGGATGGCCAGTGGGCTGATTGCCAATAAAATTATTGACCCACTGATTCATTCTTCCATCTCCACCAAGACCCACTCCACTTCTCACAGCATTTTCTATGCAGCCTGCAGAAGATGCAGTGCCTCTTTTTAACGTCTTCCCCTCCCACCATCCATGAATGTAAGCATTCTTTTCAAGGCAAGAAAAATTCATTTTTTTATCATCCAGTTTAGTGTACTGCATTCAGTGCTCACAATGTGATTTCTTCTGTGATGAAGATCTCCTGTTTGCTCCGCAGAACACTTCCATGCTGATGGTAAGGATGACCATGAGCTTCTAGTTGCCTGTAACTTTAATTCTCTATTGTACTCTCATACTCTCCTCTCCAAGTTTGCCTCCTATACTGTTCCAAAGCAAACCAATATAATCTCAAGGAGTTTTTTTCCATTTGTCACCTTTTCTGCAACTTAAACTCCTTGTTTTCGCACTTCTCCGGTTTTGATGAAGGGTCCTTGACCTGAAATATTGCCTCTGTTTCTCAATCCAAAGATGCTACCAGGTCAATTGAGTGCTTCCTGCATGAATGTTTACACTTTTCTTTTTCATAGATGCTGCGTGACCTGCTGAGTTCCTCCAGTCTTGTATTTGTGTTACTCTGGATTTCCACCATCTGAAGAATCTCTTATATTTATGATGTTCTGTTTTTGTTTTGTTTTCGATATCACATTTGCAGTTTTTAATGCCCCAATTAAGAGTAACATTCTGAAAGACTGTTTTACATGTAGGTGGATAATAATTCACTTAACAATCTTTGTTGCCGGCATGAGTTTGAATGAGTCATTGTTGAGATTTTGAGAGCTATGTAAATAGTCTTACACCCATTCCTGTAAATTACAAGAACACCTTTGGGGCAAACTTTGACACTTCCTAGTAGTCGTTGTCAAGTCTACTGTTACACCATGTTTATGCTCATATAGAAATTCCTTTCCTAAAATATGTTGAACCACTCTACTGGTCATATTTATTGGCGTCAAGGCAGTCGGTAGTATAAAAGAGGATACCAAAAATGTTTTTTGTTCAGATATATAATGAGAAAAAGAAAGGTGAGAGTGGAATTGGAACTGCTGGGAAATGATGCTGAATAGGTAGTAATGAGAGACAAGGAAATGGTGGACATACTCAAAAAGTATTTTGCATCATTGTTCACTGTGTAAGACACCAGCAGAATTCCAGAAATTCAAGAGTGTCAGGGGACAGAAGTGAGCATAGGTGTGATGACCAAGAAGAAGCAGAAAACTGCTGTAATCACCTGGACCAGATGGATGACAGCCCAGGGTTCTGAAAGAGGTGACTGAAGAGATTGTGGAAGCATTGGTGGTGATCTTTCAAGAATCACTGGATCCTGGAAAGGTTCCGAAGGGCTGGAAAATTGCAAATATTACTCCGCTCTTTAAGGAGGCAAAAGACAGGAAATTATAGGCCCGTTACCCTGACTCCAGTGGTTGGAGTCCATTATTAAGAATGCGATAAAATAAGCCAAATTTAGCATGGTTTCCTAAAGGTGAAATCTTGCTTGACAAATCTGTTGAAACTCTTTGAAGAAATGACAGGCGTGATAGGCAAAGAAGTCAGTGGAAATTGTTTACTCAGATTTTCAGAAGACCTTTGACGGTGTCGCACTTGAGGCTACTTAATAACAGTCCGTGGTATTATAGGAAAGACACTAGCATGAATATAAAATTGGCAGACTGGCAGGAAGCAAAGAGTGGGAATAAAGGGAGCATTTTTCTGGTCGGCTGCCAGTGATTAATGGTGTTCTGCAGTGGTGGGTGTTGGAACCACTTCATATCATGTTAATTTAAATGACAAGACTGCATTTGAACTGTTGTGTGCAGTATTAGCGCCCCTCCCCCACCTGCCCCGGCCTATCTGAGAAAGGATGTACTGGCGTTGGAGAGGATCCAGAGGAGGTTCACGAGAATTAACCTGGGAACCTATAAGGATTGTTTGTTGGCTCTGTGCCTGTACTCACTGGAGTTTATAAGAATGAGGTGGTGGGGGGAAATCTCATGTAATCTCTATTGAATATTGAAAGGCCTAGATAGAGTGAACATGGGAAGAATGTTTCCTATAGTGGAGGAGTGTAACAGCCTCAGAATAGAAGACTTCCCTTCAGAACAGAGATGAAGAGGAATTTCTTTAGCCAGAGTTTGGTGAATCTGTGGAATTCATTGCCATAAACAGCTTTGGAAGCCAAGTCCTTTGGTATATTTAAAGCAGACATTGATAGGTTCTTGATTAGTCAGGGCATCACACATTATGGAGAGAAGGCAGGAGAATAGGATTGAGAGAGATAATAAATCAGTCATGATGGAATGGTGATGCAGACTCAGTTGGCCAAATGGCCTAATTCTGTTCCTTTGTCTTATTGTTATATGGTTCTACGGTCGGGAAGAGAAGGAAGGTTGGCATGTTAATAGATCCCTTTCTCGGTCTGCTGGAGGAATACAGGGAAGAGGTGAGGTTAGGTAAAGGAGCACTAGCTGGCAGTGGCAGGAGAGATACACAGGTGACACGGTGAAATGCTTCCTCCAAGATGCACTGTGCCTCCTTGCATTCTACTTCTCCATCAGGACCACCAATATCATAATCCAAGACCCTACATCCTCTTAATCAAATTCCTGCACCATTCAGTTTTGAATAACTTCACTGGAAATAAATGCCAAGACTCACTTTTATTACTCCACAAAAGTAATAAATAGTTGACTTATTCACTTGCAGATTGATGATTTAGCCCCGTTAGAAAATTCAAATTATTGCTTTCTCCAATGTTCTTGATTTAGAGATTACGTATTCAATGGGCCCAATTACATACTTCATCATGAAATATGGAAATAGAAAGTTAGGAAAAAAATTGATGGTCAAATGAAACTCTTAAACAGATATAACTTATGATATGTCACCACTTAATACCTTTGCCTATATAATCTTTTTATATTACAGTCAACAACAGGCAATAGAACATTTAGCTTTTTGGCTTTGAAAGGCATCAGAGTGTCTGTTGGAAGTGAGAATAAAGACCAAAGGAAATAGAATAATGTAAGAGAAATATTTATAAAGTAAAACAAAGCGAGGAGAGTTTAAAAGGAGACGGTTATTTCTTCAGTGGTTTGATCGGGGCACGACTGCACAAGCACATGAACGTCAGCCAGTGTGAACAGTGAGAAGAGTTTAAAAGGAGACAACCTTATAGAGCGGCTGTTGGAGGAGAGGGTGGCCAAGTAGAGGGAGACAGAGTAGGAAGTCTTTGGCTCAACAGTGCTTCTGTGATAAAAGGTTGAGGCAAGGCAAGTCGCCTGTGTAGAATACGGACAGGAAGAATGTGTGTGAGACCGCTGTTCTGTGTCAAATGTGGAAAGTCCGGGAGATTCCCAGACTCCCAGACAGCCACATCTGCACCAGGTGCGTCAAGTTGCAGCTCCTTAGAAACCACGTTAGGGAACTGCAGATGCAGCTCGACGACCTTTGTCTGGTCAAGGAAAGTGAGGAGGTGATAGGTAGGAGCTACAGGCAGGTAGTCACACAGGGGCCTGGGGAGACATTACTACGACCACCTCTACAGCGACTCAGGCCTAGGGGGCTGGCACCTGGGGAGACAGATAAGTGGGTAACAGTCAGGAGAGGGAAGGGCAGGAGTCAGAGGCTAGAGAACACCCCTGTGGCTGTCCCCTTTGACAATAACTACTCCTGTTTGAGCACTGTTGGGGGAGATGGCCTACCTGGGGGAAGCAACAGTGGCCGTGCCTCTGGCTCAGAAGCATAGGGAAAGGAAGAGGATGGCAGCAGTGATAGGGGACTCTATAGTTAGGGGGTCAGACAGGTGATTCTGTAGACACAGGAAAAAAGCATGGATGGTAGTTTGCCTCCCAGGTGCCAGGGTCCAGGATGTTTCTGATCGCATCCACGATATCCTGAAGTGGGAAGGAGAGCAGCCAGAGGTTGTGGTCCATGTTGGTACCAACGACAAAGGCAGGGAAAGGGAGGAGTTTCTGAAAGCCGACTACATGGAGTTAGGAAGGAAGTTGAGAAGCAGGACCACAAAGGTAGTAATTTCAAGATTACCACCTGTGCTGCAAGACAGTGAGTATAGGAATATAGTGGGGTGGAGGATAAATGCATGGATGGGGATTGGAGTAGGGGGCAGGGATTCAAATTTCTGGATTATTGGGACCCCTTTTGGGGCAGGAGTGACCTGTACAAAAAGGATGGGTTGCACTTGAATCCCGGGGGACCAATATCCTGGCAGAGAGGTTTTCTAAGTCTATTGGGGAGAGTTTAAACTAGGATTGCTGGGGGGTGGAAACCAAACTGAAGAGATGTAGGAAGAGGTGGTTGGCTCACAATAGAGAAAGCTTGGAGACCGTGCAAGAGGGAGGATAGGTAGGTAATAGAGAAAGGACACGCTCAGGCTGATGGTTTGAGATGTGTCTATTTTACTGCAAGGAGTATTATGAACAAAGCAAATGAGCTCAGAGCGTGATCAGTACTTGGAGCTGTGACGTTGTGGCCATTACAGAGACTTGGATAGCTCAGGGGCAGGAATGGTTACTTTGAGTGCCAGACTTTAGATGTTTCAGAAAGGACAAGGAGGGAGGCAAAAGAGGTAGGGGCGTGACACTGTTGATCAGAGATAGTGTCTCGGCTGCAGAAAAGGTGAATGACATGGCGGGATTATCTATGGAGTCTCTGTAGGTGGAGGTTAGGAACAGGAAGAGGTCAATAACTCTACTGGGTGTTTTTTAAAGACCACCCAATAGTAACAGGGACATTGAGGAGCAGATAGGGAGCCAGATTCTAGAAAGGTGTAATAATAACAGGTTTGTCGTAGTGGGAGATCTTAATTTCCCAAATATTGATTTGCATCTTCCTAGAGCGAGCGGTTTAGTAGTGGTGGAGCTTGTTAGGTGTGTTCAGGAAGTTTTCTTGACACAATATGTAGATAAGCCGACAAGAGGAAAGGCTATACTTGAGCTGGTATTGGGAAATGAACCTGGTCAGGAGTCAGATCTCTCAGTGGGAGAGCATTTTGGAGATAGTGATCACAATTCTATTTCCTTTACAATAGCATTGGAAAGGGATAGGAGCAGACAAGTTAGGAAAGTGTTTATTTGGAGTAAGGGGAAGTATGAGGCTGTCGGGCAGGAACTTGGAAGCATAAATTGGAAACAGATGTTCTCAGGGAAATGTACTGAAGAAATGTGGCAAACGTTCAGGGGATATTTATGTGGAGTTCTGCATAGTTATGTTCCAATGAGACAGGCAAAGAATGGTCGGGTACAGGATCTGTGGTGTACTAAGGCTGTTGTAAATCTAGTCAAGAGAAAATGAAGAGCTTACGAAAGGTTCAAAAAACTAGGTAATGATAGAGATCTAGAAAATTATAAAGCTAGCAGGAAAGTTTAAGAATGAAATTAGGAGAGCCAAAAGGGGCCACGAGAAGGCCTGATTGAATTTTTTGAGGATGTGAATAAACGCACTGATGAAGGTAGAGCAGTAGATGTAGTATATATGGATTTCAGCAAGGTATTTGAAAAGATACCCCATGCAAGACTTATAGAGAATATAAGGAGACATAAGATCCAAGGGGACATTGCTTTGTGGATCCAGAACTGGCTTGCCTACAGTATGCAAAGAGTGGTTGTAGACGGGTCATATTCTGCATGGAGGTCAGTGACCAGTGTTGTGCCTCAGGGATCTGTTCTGGGACCCTTACTCTGAGTGATTTTTATAAGTGACCTGGATAAGGAAGTGTAGGGATGGGTTAGTAAGTTTGCTTATGATACAAAGGTTGGAGGTGTTGTGGGTAGTGTGGAGGGCTGTCAGAGGTTACAGCGAGACAGCGATAGGATGCAAAACTGGGCTAAGAAGTGGCAGATGGAGTTCAACCCAGATAAATGTAAGGTGATTCATCTTGGTAGGTCAAATATGATGGCAGAATGTAGTATTAATGGTAAGACTCTTGGCAGTATGGAGGATCAGAGGGATCTTGGGGTCCGAGTCCATAGAATGCTCAAAGCAGCTGCACAGGTTAACTCAGTGGTTAAGAAGGCATATGGTGCATTGGCTTTCATCAATCATAGGATTGAGATTAAGAGTCGATAGGTAATGTTGCAGCTCTATAGGACCCTGGTCAGACCCCACTTAGAATAGGATGAGTGAACTCGGCTTTTTTCCTTGAAGCGACGGAGGATGAATGGTGACCTGATAGAGGTGTACAAGATGATGAAGAGGCATTGATCGTGTGGGTAGTCAGAAATATTTCCCAGGGCCAAGATGGCAAGCACAAGAAGGCACAGTTTTAAGGTGCTGGGGAATAGGTACAGAGGAGATGTCAGGGGTAAGCTTTTTACGCAGAGAGTGGTGAGTGTGTGGAATGGGCTGCTGGCGACAGTGGTGAAGGCGGAAATGATAGGGTCTTTTAAGAGACTCCTGGATAGGTACATGGAGCTTAGAAAAATAGAAGGCTATGGGCAAACCCTAGGTAATTTCTAAGGTAAGGACGTGTTTGGCACAGCTTTGTGGGCTGAAAGACCTGTATTGTGCTGTCGGGTTTCTGTGCTTCAGAAGTTGCATTTGAATTGAATAAAAAAGTGAGGAAACAAGAGCAACAAGGGGCACAAGATTAAGAACGTTTATACTGAGACAACATAGCAATTGAGGAATGAGTAACAGATAATTGAGAGATGAAGCAGAAGTTTATCTGCAATGGTGTACGTGTTCTATACCATCAACCTCCTGCCACACACTCTTCTCTGAAAGCAAATATTTCAGATGCTAGAAATCTGAAATGAATACACAAATTCTCAGTACACAAATTGGTAACCATATTAGTGTTTCTTCCTGTACTTAGATAGAACAAGAGAGTTTCTTCACCTTTGCTGGCAATTTCCTGTTCTCAGTCACAGGATACATTCTTTGTTTAAACTATTCATTACATGTAAAAGTACATGAATGGCATACATCATTGAGCTACAATGTCATAAGTGCATTCCTCACTGGAAATAAAAATGGAACTAAGACACATATCTTCCTGCTCAGTGTTTTCCTTTCAATTAGCTTCATGTTTTGGAGTCACAAAACATAACAACTCCCACCATCCAAGCCATGCTCTCTTCTCACTAGCACCATTGAGTAAGAGGTCGATTCACCACCAGATTCAGGAACGGTTATTTCCATCAGGTTCCTGAACTGGCATGGATAACGTCATTCACCTCAACGCTGAACTGATTCCACAACCAACAGACTCATTTCAGCGTCCCTACAACTAATTTTTCAGTATTATTTATTCATTTTTAATTTGCACAATCTGTCTTCTTACGTACATTGGTTGCTTGTTAGTCTGTTTTTATATAGTTATCATAAATTCTAATGTATCTTTTTATTTTCCTGTAAATGCCTGTAAGTAAATGTATCTCAAGTTAGTATATGATGACATGTGCATATTTTGATAATAAATATATTTGGACTTGACTTCTTGATTTTTCTTTAACTCTTACTGCCTCTGCTGAAAGACCAGCACTCTAAACATATTCTCCTAGCAGTGCTTCCCAATTGTTTGTTTTTTATCTTCATTTCTTTCATTCTGATTTATTGCAATTCCACTTCTAAACCCTGCATAAGGTTCTAGAACATTACAGAACTGAAACAGGCCTTCTTAAACCATTAAGCTGCCTTGTCCCATCGAACTGCACCTGGACCATAGCCCTCCATGCCCCTCTCATCCATGTACCTATCCAAATTTCTATTAAGTGTTGAAATTGACCCTGCATCCTCCACTTGTTGCACTCTCTCACCACCCTGAGTGAAGAAGTTCCTCATCATGTTCCCCTTAAGCATTTTACCTTTCACTCTTAGCCCGTGACCTAGTTGTAGTCCCATCCAGCCTAACTGGAGTAAGCTTGTCTGCATTTACCCTATCTATATCCCTGATAATTTTGTATTCTTGCAACAAATCTCCCCTCTGTCTTCTATGTTCCAGGGAATAAAGTCCGAATCTATTCAACCTTTTTCTGTAGATCATGTCTTCAAGTCCCAGCAACATCCTTGTAAATTTTCTCTGCACTCTTTCAATCTTGTTTAAATTTTTCCTCTGGGTAGGTGAACAAACCTGCACACAATACTCCAAATTAGGCCTCATCAAAGGCTTATACAACTTCAATATAACATCCCAACTACTGTACTCCATGTATTTATTTATGAAAGCCAATGTGCCAAAAGTTTTCTTTATGACCATATCTACTTGTGTTGCCACTTTCAAGGAGTTATGTACCTGTATTCCCAGTTCCCTCTGATCTACCGCACTACTCAGTGCCCTACCACTTACTGTGTAAGACCTGTCCTGGTTGGTCTTCCCAAAGTGTAACACCCACACTTGTCTGCATTAAATTCCATCTGCCATTTTAGACCATTTTTCTAGTTGCTCCAGATCCCATTGCAAGCTTTGATAGTCTTCCTCACTATCCACTACACCCCCAATCTCAGCGTCAACTGCAAATTTGCTGACCCAGTTTACTACATTATCATCTAGATGTAGATGATACATATAATGAACCCAACACCAATTCCTGTGTCTCACCACTAGTCATGCCTCCAGTCAGAGAGGCAACCTTCTACAACCACTATCTGGCTACTTCCTCAAAGCCAATGTCTAATCCAATTTGCCACCTCATTTTAAACCGAAAGCAACTGAACCTTCTTGAAAAATCTTCCTTGTGGGACCCTGTCAAAGGCCTTGCTAAAGTCCATGTAGACAACATCCACTGCCTAACCTTCATAAACTTCCCTGGTAACTTCCTTGAAAAACTCCCTAAGATTGGCTAGATATGACTTACCATGCACTAAGCCATGTTGACTATCCCTAATCAGTCCCTGTCAATCCAAACACTTATACAGGTTTTCCCTGCGAGCCAAAGTTAGAGCGTTCCTATGAAATGGTTCGTAAGCCGGAATGTCATAAAGTGAAGAAGCAATTACCATTTATTAATACGGGAAAAATTTGTGAGTGTTCCCAGACCCAAAAAATAACCTACAAAATCATGCCAAGTAACACATACAAACGTTTATACTCAGACAACATAGCAATTGAGGAATGAGCAACAGATAATTGAAAGATGAAGCAGAAGTTTATCTGCAATAACAGTAACATATAGTAAAAACAGGAATAATATGATAAGTACACAGCCTATATAAAGTAGAAATACTTCCCTGCAATCATTGCAACACTGTCTAGTGTAGCGAAAATCTCACTACGTAGCGGAAGCAGTCTCACCGGAAGCACTCTCTCCAGTAACCTTTAAGCTATGAAGCTACCAAATCACACCAAATAACACATGAAAATACACTGCCTATATAAGGTAGAAATAATATATGTACAGTGTAGTTTCACTTCCTGGAATCGGGAAGATAGCGAGCACACTGATGATGGTGTGTTAGGCTGAATCATCGGAGGTTGGGGTGCTCAGCAATTTTTTCCAATAAATTGCAGTTTCATCACAGTTAAACACTTGCTTATACGAATAACCACCTTCTGTAATTATTTTCTTCAGTTCTGCTGGGAACTTTTTGGCAGATTCAGTATCAGCCGAAGCACTCTTTCCAGTAACCTTTAAGTTATGAAGCTGCCCTCGCCTCAGAAACGGATCAAACCACCCATGACTACCTTTAAATTCCACTTTCGCAACACTTCCATCACCATCGTCCAGTGCTTTCTGTTTCAGCTAATTGAAAAGACTGACTGATTACTCCTTAAGTATAACAGAACTTAATGGAACAACATGCTTTGTACACCCATCAATCCACTCAAGCAATAGACTTTCCATTTTATCCATTATTGGATGCCGACTAAAAGAGACCACTTTGCTACGAGCAGAACGAACAGTAACATCGGCAGCTTTCAAGGTTCTTTCTCTCTGCATGTAAATAGTGCGAATGGAGGACGCAGGTAAGTTCAACAAGCGGACAATGTCCTTACTTCTTTCACCACGATCGAAATGCTTAATTATGACTAGTTTTACGCTGAGTATAACACCCTTACGAGCTCTTTTAGGTTTTTCCGATACCTTAGAACTCATCTTGCTAATGGATGCACAAAATAAATCGACATAAAGCACAGATGCTCATAGGCACATATTTAAGCAATGCCGGCTAGAATGCAGTTCCGGGGGAGGAGCTTGGCTGCTCGAGGCATGTGCTGCCTTTTTTCACGTGCTGCCTTTTTTTGTAACAGTAAACACACCTTCTGTTAGTGAAAACAGGTAACTAATATAGGCGTTTCATAACAGAGAAGTGTTGTAAAGCAAATATTTGAAAAACGGGGGTCACCTGTTTTTCCAATCCCTTACAATACCCTCAAATAACTTTCCTACTACTGAAGTCAGGCTTACTGGCCAATAATTTCCTGGCTTATACTTAGAGCACTTCTTAAACAGCAAAACAACATTAGCTATCCTTTAATTGTGCTACAACTCATCGGTGGCTAAGGATATATTTAACAACTCTACTGTGGCTCCTGTGATTTCTGCACTAGTCTCCCACAGGGACCAAGGAAATCCCTTGTCAGGCCCTAGAGATTTATCCACCCTACTTTGCTTCAAGAGTCTGTATGTTCCCATCAGAATAAAAGGCAAGGATAACAGGTTCGTGGTACCTTTGTTTCTAAGAGATATTGAAGCCCTTGTTCAGAAAAAGGAGGTGCGTAGCAGGTATAAGCAGGCAGGAACAAATGAGGTTCTTGAGTATAAGAAAAAGAGAACACTTATGAAGGAAATCAGGAAGTCTAAAAGAAGACAAGAAGCAGACAAGCTAAATGATAATCCTTAGGGCTTCTACAAATATATTAAGAGCAAAAGAATAGCAAGTACAAAATTGCTCCTCTGTTAGATCAGAGAGATAATCTAGTTATGGTGCTAAAAGACATATGCAGATCTTAAATGCATTTTTTGCAGCTGTATTTACTCGGGAAATGGACCCAGAGTCTATAGAGGTGCTGAAATGGAGCAGAGAGGTCACAGACCATATACAGATTACAGAGGAGGAGGTGCTTGCTGTCTTGCAGCAAATTGGGGTGGATAAATGCCCAGGGCCTGATAAAGTGTTCCCTCAACAAGTGGGAGGCCAGTGCAGAAACTGCCGGAGCCCTAGTGAAGATATTGAAAATACACCTAACCATTCATCCATGAAAACAGAAGTTTTAGCATGAGATTATGAATACATGTATGGATTTTCCTTTGGTACTAAGAAAGGTCGATATGTCCCTCTTTAAATTTGATGGATTCACAAATCTGTGCACACTCCTGGCATTGATCATTGAAAGCTGGAGAGCAAAGGATAAGTCCTCTAGACTGGCCTCTATTTAGAAGTGAAGCATCATGCTCATTAAGATTTGGTAGTTTTAACTAGGTGTGCCACTCTTGAAACTGTCCTTGCTTACTGTTCAATATTTGGAAAAATCTCAAAGTTCACATCAACTGATTATGCAAATACTTTCATGGGAGATGCATGTGAAGTTCATTGTCTGATCAAACTGTCCAGCTCTGCCCTGCAACTATTTCTATGGACTTTCATTTTAAATGGGATAATGAATATCTAGAATAAGGAGGCATGATGCATGCAGTTCCTTCAGGTAGGAACCAGATCATATATAACAAGTTGACAGGAAAAGTGAGAGCAAAGTGAAGCCATCAAGGTGAGAAAATGAGAATAAATTGGTAGTTAAGGCAAATTAAACCCCAAGCATCTTTTCCCAACATGTGGTATACTGTAAATTGTAATTGGGTAGTAAGAGGCAGGATGGGACCTATTTGGTATCAAGAAAGTACCATGTGCTAGGATGAGCAGAGCAAGGCTAAGATATTTTGCTTATGTCTGTCTGTACTCAAAAAGAGGATACTGACAAAATATCAGTAGAAGTGGGGATGAAAGAGATGAAAGACTGGTTAAAAATTCATCAACAAGCTATTCTGGCAAACCTGCCAAAGTGTATAGTGAACTAGTTATATGCTGTTGACACCTTGTTAAGAAGAATATGAATGAAAATAGTGGAACGGCTTCACCTTCCTAGAATCTATGGGAAATGCTGTAGGACTTGAAACTGATAAAACTGACACACTTGTTCAAGAAAGATTATGATGATATTCCTAGTAACTACATGCTGGTCAGTTTAACTTCAGAAGTGGGGATTTTTTTTTTAGAAAAAATAGTACAAGAAAGAGAAGTTTGAGTTAATTATAGAGAGCTATTTCATGTTTGTAAAACAGATAATTTTTGTAAACCTAACAAATTGCATCAGAAGGTTAATGAGTAGAATGCAGTGGGTATGAGTCTATGTAGATTTTAAGAAGGAATTTGACCCAGTACCCTATAAAGTGCTACTAACAACGTATTAAGCAAATCGAATAGGAGGGTTAATGTCTCCATGGATAAAAATAAAGAAAACAGACAATGTTTATCTTCTTTCAAATTAGAACATTGGAAACAATGGTGTTCCTCAAGGGTTGTAGTATGATTTGGATATGGGACTTCAGAGTATAATTTTTAAATTGCCAATGTCATTGAACTTGGAGGTGTAGTAAGCAGGTAGAATGATACCAATCAATTTCAGCTGGACATGGATAGGGGTGGAATTTAACACAGAGGTGTGATGTGATGCATCTTTGGCAAAGGGCATTTGGAAGAGGAAATATAGACTTTAAGAAATGGTTTTGAAGAGTGCTGGAACAAAGATTTTGAGGTCCATGTGCATTGATCCTTTGAGGATGAGAGGACACATCCAGAACCTGATGAGCAAGGTGTTTGACATCTTCAACTTTATCAACAGAAATACTGAATACAAAAACAGCAATAATAGACTGAAACTTTATAATGCTTTGGTTATCATGGGACAACTGGCCTCCTTCTCTGCCATTATGACACTATATGGAGCAGCAATGTGTTACAACACACACCCGACCACGCCACTCTCTGGTGCTGAGACATTCTAACTCTCTGGAATATGGATAGTTGGCAGGGAAACTTTAAACAATCAGGCCTACCCCACTATTTGACAGCCATGTTTTGGTGCCAGGATTTTAATATTTTAAGGTCGCTTGAACTGAGGTTTGATGCTCAATCATCAGCTCAACTTTGGATTCTCATCTAACATAGAAACATAGAAAACCTACAGCACAATACAGGCCCTTTGGCCCACAAAGTTGAGCCGAACACGTCCCTGCCTTAGAAATTACTAGGCCTACGCATAGCCCTCTAGTTTTCTAAGCTCCCTGTACCTATCCAAAAGTTTCTTAAAAGATCCTATCATATCCACCTCCACCACCGTTGCCGGCAGCCCATTCCACACACTCACCATTCTCTGAGTAAAAAACTTATCCCTGACATCTCCTCTGTACCTACTCCCCAGCACCTTAAACTGTGTCCTCCTGTGGCAACCATTTCAGCTCTGGGAAAAAGCCTCTGACTATCTACATGATCAAAGCCTCACATCATCTCATACACCTCTATCAGGTCACCTCTCATCCTCCGTCGTTCCAAGGAGAGAAGGCCAAGTTCACTCAACCTATTCTCATAAGGCATGCTCCCCAATCCAGGCAACATCCTTGTAAATCTCCTCTGCACCCTTTCTATAGCTTCCGCATCCTTCCTGTAGTGAGGTGATCAGAACTGAGCACAGGACTCCAAGTGAGGTCTGACCAGTGTACTATATAGCTGCAACATTACCTCTCGGCTCCTAAATTCAATTCCACGATTAATGAAGGCCAATACACCGTACACATTCTTAACCACAGAGTCAATTTGAGCAGCTACTTTGAGTGTCCTATGGACTCAAACCCCAAGATCCCTCTGATCCTTCACACTGCCAAGAGTCTTACCATTAATACTATATTCTGTCATCATATTTGACCTAGCAAAATGAACTACTACACACTTATCTAGGTTGAACTCCATCTGCCACCTCAGCCCAGTTTTGCATCCTATCAATGTCCCGCTGTAACCTCTGACAGCCCTCCACACTATTCACAACACCTCCAACCTTTGTGTCATAAGCAAACTTACTGACCCATCCCTGCACTTCCTTATCCAGATCACTTATAAAAATCACTAAGAGTAAGGGTCCCAGAACAGATCCTTGAGGTCACCGACCTCCATGCAGAATATGACCCAACTACAACCATTCTTTGCATACTGTGGGCAAGCCAGTTCTGGATCCAAAAAGCCATGTCCCCTTGGATCTTATGTCTCCTTACTTTCTCAATAAGCCTTGCATGAGATACCTTATCAGATGCCTTGATGAAATCTATATACACTACATCTACTGCTCTTCCTTCATCAATGTGTTTAGTCACATCCTCAAAAAATTCAGTCAGACTCGTAAGGCATGACCTGCCTTTGACAAAACCATGCTGGCTATTCCTAATCACATTATACCTCTCCAAATGTTCATAAATCCTGCCTCTCAGGATTTTCTCCATCAACTTACCAACTACTGAAGTAAGACACTGGTCTATTATTTCCTGGGCTATCTCTACTCCCTTTCTTAAATAAAGGAACAACATCCACAACCCTCCAACACTTAGTTTTGAACCATGTCCTCATTTCAGTCTCATATTGTGTCTCAATTCTAGTCTCAGATAATCCAGACTTAGGTCCTAACCATTCTCGTCTAGCTCGCTTGTTACAGTATGATTGAGCCTGTCATGGACCCAGCAGCATATCGGAGCCTCTCATCAGCTGTGGCTAGAGACAGCGAGAAAATCTCTAGACAGCACCTTGAAATACACGACTTGCAGGTAACCAAGCACCAGCTCTGGCAAGGAGGAAGCCAGATGTGCTTGATTGAGGCTGTCGGTCACTTTGCACAGTCAGTTCATCTTCCAACACCCAGGGAGATTCAACTGTGACCTGGGCGCTTGCCGCGGCTTCCTCACTCGGTGTTCACTGGGGTTTGAACTACCTGTCCCGGTTCCCTAAGGAGCGTGGAAAGCTGGCAATCATGACCTTGCTCCTGTTCGGGAAAGCCCTGGTCTGGGAAACTGCGCACTGGGAGCAAGATTTGCTCAGGCTCAGAGGAAATGCGGATACCACGAAGAGGGTATGCCACCATCCCGCCGGAGCAAACAGAGTCTCGGGCTGTCTGATGAAGGTGAGTCAGGGTGGCAGCCGATTACGCTATTGAACCTCAGACTTTGACCAAGGAGAGTGGCTGGAATAGGGAAGCCTTGGCCACTCTGCACCACCACGGACTCCGAGGTGAACTAAAAGATTCCCTTGTCCTGGGAGAACCAGTGAAGGACTTAGAGGCTCTGATTGACCAATTCATCCACCTCAATAATTGCCAGGTGGAACAAGAATGGGACGACATCAAGAGGTCGAAGGGGACTTGCCTGAGCCCAGACTCAATGCATCAAAGTTCTGCTTCCCGACTTTGGACAATGACCAGTCTGTCTCTTGCTTAGGATCCTGTTGAGCTCATGCAAATCGGCTATACAAGACACTCTGCCGATGAGGGGACCTGATGCCAGAGTCAAGGTTGCTGCTATTACTGCGGGGAAGCAGGTCACCTGCGGGCCGAATGGCTGAAGCTGCAGCCTTCGCTGCTAAGACCATCCAGTGTCAGGAGGACTGTGACAGTAGAAGCCACTACTCCCAACCCTACTGTTTCTGATGTCACGCTGAAGGTAGAGATCTCCTGGGGTAAAAACTGACGAGAGGTGAAATGCCTTTATGGACTCTGGGACAGTCGGTAATTTCCTGAACTTGGAGATCACCTGTACCTCTACAGGAGTTCAGCCAGCTCATGCCTGCAATAAACTTGGATGGTCATTCTTGTGGTTCTGGGCAGATCCTGCAGCAGACGTCAGTTTTGCTGATGAGGATAGAGGAGAATGCGGAGGACATTTGTTTGCATAATCATCAATTCTCCTCACCTACACTTGATTCCCTTGCACCCTTAGCTGTCCCAGTATAATCCATCTGTGAAATGGAAAGAAGGGAGGATCATTGCAAGAGGGTATATTTTCGGCTTGGGGTTCCGATCCCCAGACTCTCCTGAGATCAGTCGCCGATGAAGAGGCAGACTTTTGTTTGGCGTAACCTGGAGTCTCAGGAGAACCACTCCTGCTTCCAAGGGCAGACAAGCTGGCTCCAGCCAATAGGACCATGTGAATCCCAACCCTGTCTGTTTGGGGGTGTGCTGAAACTAGAAAGAGAGAGTCTCTAGTTCAGGAGCAAGCCAAGGAGGTGCCCAAGCAGTCTGGAGCTCTAGCAGCCAAACCTAAGGGATCTAGTTGCCAGGTCCCATCTATGAGAAAGCCTCTTAAATGTAGACCCTTGGAGCTTAGTCCCAGGAGCACAAAGACCATCCGTCGTGCCTTGTTGCCATTGTCAGAGGGTATGTTTGAGGAATTGGACTCTGGTTTGGTCTCTGTTTCAACTAAAGACTCTGGTGAACCTATGGAGGAGTCTCTGAGGTCTGCGGAATCACCCCCGCTACATAAGGAGACTCAGAAGTCATCTTCAGAGGGAGGTTCAAGGGTAGTTGCAACACCCAAACCAGTCAAATTCCTTTCTACAAAGATTTGCAAGAAGCCTTCAGCAAGGGAAAGGCCTCGACTCTTCCACTGCATCGACCCTAGACTGTACTATAGATCTACTGCCAGGTACTTGTCCTCCATTATACACACTCTCAATCCCAGAGAGAAGCGCTATGGACTGTGGAGGAGTACATAAAGGAGGCTCTTGCCCTGGGGTTTATTTGGCCCTCCACCTCACCAACTGGTTTGGGCTTCTTCTTAGAGCTGAGAAAGGATGGGATCCTGCTGCCTTGCATTGATTACAGAGAGCTAAATTGCATAACAGACAAAAATCATTACCCCTTTCCACTTATTAACACTACCTTCGAGATTCTCCAAGGGGCAAGAGCATTCTCAAAGCTAGACTTGCAGAGTGTGAACAATCTGGTCCACATAAAGGAGGGTGACAAGTGGAAGACTGCATTCCACACACCAGCAGGTCACTATGAGTACCTGGTTATATTCTTCAGATGTGAATGCACCAGCTGTTTTCCAGGCCTTTATAAATGATGTACTTCAGGATGCTCTCTGTAAGTATGCCTTTGTCTACTTGGATGATATCCATGGAGGAACACTTTGCTCATATCAGAGATATCTTAAAGGGACCCCGAGATCATGGACTTTCTGTCAAGCTGAAGAAATTTATATTTCACGTAACCATCATTTCATTTTTGGGTTTTATCATCTCTAATGGCAATCTTAAGACGGACCCTATTAAGACACTGGCATTCAGAGATTGACCACAACCATCCAATATGAAACAAGTCCAATGATCCCTAGGATTTGCTGACTGTTTCAGAAAGCTCATCAGGAGCTTCAGCTCAGGGGCAGCTTTGCTGACTAAGGAATCCACAGGTCCTTTTGCTTGGACAAGCGAAGCAGGGGCAGCTTTGCTGACTAAGGAATCCACAGGTCCTTTTGCTTGGACAAGCGAAGCAGGGGGTGCTTTGCTGACTAAGGAATCCACAGGTCCTTTTGCTTGGACAAGCGAAGCAGGGGCAGCTTTGCTGACTAAGGAATCCACAGGTCCTTTTGTTTGGACAAGCGAAGCAGGGGCTGCTTTGCAGAGCTGAAACAGCAGCTCATGACAGCTCCCACTTTGGTTTCACCTAACCCAGACCTCCCCTTCATCAGACATTGGAGTGGGTGCAATGTTGTCTCAACGTACACCTTTGCACAATAAACTGCACTCGTGTGTGTTCTTCTCCAGGAAGCTAATCCCGGCGGAGGTTAACTACAACATCAGAATAGTAGAGAGCTGCTCATGGTCAAGTTGGCTTTGGAGGTATGTGTCACTAGCTTGAGGAGGCTAAGAGCCCTCTTACTGTATGGACAGAACACAGGAACCTGGCTGACATCCAGGAGGCCAAAAGACTGAATTCCAGGCAACCCAGGTGGCCTCTTTTCTTTAGCTGCTTCAATTTCGTCCTGACCTATCGACCGAGGTCAAAGAGTCAGAAACCGGATGTCTCGGCCCGTCAGTTTGATGAACCTGAAAGACTGGAGCAGCCTACCACCAAGCGAAGGTGATAGCGCCAATTTGTTGGGGAATCGATGCACTTGTTCGTGAGTCCCAGGTGGAAGGAAAGATTCCCAAGAATGTCCTCTGGGTCGTCTGTTCATCCCAAGCAGCATCAGGTCTCAGCTACTTCAATAGGGACATACATCAAGAATCCACTCACCCAGGGTTTGCCAGCACCCTTGAGTTCATTAAGAGAAGATACTGGTGGCCTGGGATTGCTAGAGAGGTCTGACAACACTTGCAGGCACGCGAGGTGTGCATCAGGAACAAGGAGCCCTGCACCCAACTTCAGGAGCTCCTTCACCCTCTATCTGTTCCAGACAGGCCATGGGCACACACCTTCACGGACTTTGTCAGGTGTCTTTGACCTTCCAAGGGGAAGACCACTATCAAGGTAATTGGAGATCATTTTTCCAAGGCCTGCAAATTCTTTGCATTGGACAAACTACCATCTGCAGCAGAGACAGCTGAAATTTTCCTGCACCAGGTCTTCAGGATCCATAGGTTCCCGGAGGGCATTGTGTTGGATCATGGTCCTCAATTCACGTCACATATTTGGAGGATGTTCTGTATGCTGAATGGGGCAACGGTGAGTCTTTCCTCTGGGGTTCACCCGCAGTTCAATGGCCAGAGGGAGCAGGTGAACCAGAATATGGAAGATGCCTGGTCTCAGAAAAACCAGATGAGCAATACGATCATTTGATGTGGGTAGATGTCGCCCATAACACTTCTAGCACTCAGTGCACAGGATGTCCCCGTTCGAATGCCAGTTTGGGTATTCTCCACCACTCTTCCCTGAGCAGAACACCGAGGGCTGGCATTCCTGTTGATGCTGCAAGGAAAATGGACTGGGGCAAGGGAGATTTTGTTGGCCTCTACCCAGAAGGCTGATTTGAAGCCTGGGCAACAGGTCTGGCTATCTGCACAAGATTTGCCTCTCTGGGTAGAGTCCAGGAAGTTGGCACCCAATTTCCTTGGCCTACACCTTACAGCTCCCCAAGATCCTCAAGATCAATCCCACCTTCCATATTTCCAAATTAAAACCTGAAACCAACAATCCTTTGGCCCCACTACCATTAGTCCTAATGCCACCCAGGTTTGTCGATGGGGAACAGGTCTTCAGCGTAAAAAGAGTTCTGCATTTGCTAACTGTTCGGGGTGTCCGGCAGTTCCTCATGGACTGGGAAGCACTGGGACCTGAGGAACAGTGCTGGATTTCTGGAAAGGGAGATTTTGGATCTTGCTGTTGTCCGTGACTACCATCATCATCTCGCTGAGCAGCCAGGGCCTTCAGGAGTTGGGCCCGTAGGGGAGGGGATTCTGTTGCAACATGCACCTGACCACACCGGCTTCCAGGGCTTAGACGCTCTATCCAGAATATGGATAGCTGGCACAACCCCTTTAAAGATTCAGGCCCGCCCCACTAATCAGCAACCATGTTTTGGCCAGGATTTAAATATTTAAAGAGCACCTGAACTGAGATTTGTAGTCAATCATCAGCTCAACTTTGGATTCTCCTTTAGCATCTAGTTTAGAACCCTGTCTTTGTTTCAGTCTCGTCTGGTGACTCGATTCTAGCCTCGGATACTCCAGCACTTGGGTCCTCACCATCGTCACCTACGTCTCTCATAACACAATGTGTATTTCTTAAGCTGGCAGTAGAAAGCAATTAGCCACACAGTTCATAGAGAGTTATCATGCCTGCTGATCTTCCCATTGAGGCCCTGGTTTTTCTCCTCCTCCCACCACAATTTTCAGGGTGTAACTGTCACTGGTAGCCACAAACTGTTGAATTCTCACCCATTTTCATCAATGAAAATTTTCTTTCTCACTCACTTTGCCAGGAGATAGACTCAGCAGTAATGGTGCAGGGCAAAATTAGGCAAATTAAGAATGTTTTAAATGAAGACATTGTACTCCTATTCTAGCCTCTTGTTCTGTACATTTCTTCCTGGGGAGACTGGCTTCAGCTATGCTCTATTTGAGACCAATCTGGCATCAGCTGAACATTTTCAGTTCATTCACTGACCTGAAACCTATGTGCTTACTCAGTATGAAACTGTTTCAATCTTGAACCTCATTTACTAATATTGAAAATAGTCCAATACTGCACTGACTTTACATTAAATTTCAACTAATCTAAGCAAATGTTACACTGAACTACCACTGAGTTTAATAAAAACTGGCCACGTTCTGCAGTTTATGAGAAAAATAGTCATCTTTAGAAAAATCCTCTGCTGCAAATTGCCTTGTATTATTCTTTTTCATACATTACCTGCTTCTGCTGTTGCTGCTGAAAATTTTGCTTACTTATTTCAGCCCATCATCCCTACAAGGGCAAAGGCCACAGACAGCAGCACTTTGACAGCACGTCCTCAGTCCTGGGCCACTCTTTCAAGTTGTCCCCAGGTGTAGCCCATCTTGTAGGTGATGATTTTTCTCTCCCAGGGAGCTTCTGGTGACTTTTCTGTAGCTCTGGGGTTTTTACAGAATGAGGTTACTAGGTGCATGCCCAACCTGCCACCTTTCACTGCTATGCTTGGGATTGTCCATGTCTGAATTAAGGGTGGAATGCTGAGGCTTTATAAGCCATTGTTCAGATCGCGCTTGGAGGGCTGTGACTGGCCTTGTGCCTATTATCTATGAAAAGCTTTGGAGAGGGTTGAGCGGAGGTGCACGAGAATGATTCCATGAATAAAAGATTTAATATATGAGGAGCATTTGCCCGCTCTGGGCCTGTACTCACATCAGTTTAGAAGGATAAAGAAGGATCTCACTGAAACCTATTGAATATTGATAGGCCTAGATAAAGTGGATGTGGAGAGAATCTTTCCTATAGTAAGGGGTCTAGGACCGGAGGACACAGCCTCAGAATAGAAGGACATCCCTTTGCAACAGAGGTGAGGAAGGATTCCTTTGGCCAGAAGATGGTTAATCTGGAGGATTCATTGCCACAACTGGTTGTGGAGGCCAAGTTATTGGATATATCTAAACGGAGGGTGACAAGTTCTTGATTAGTAATGACATCCAAGGTTACTGGGGAGAAGGTGGTCAAAAGTCATGGAGAGAAGGCAAGAAAATGGGATTGAGAGGAATAATAAATTGGCCACAATGGAATGGTGGAGCACACCAGATGGCTTTATGCTTTTGTTACATGGCAGTACAATGGTGAATGTAAAATCAAATCTCTACATAACTTTCCTTCTGGTTCCTGTTCATATATTATGCTCATGACACATCTCACCCCAATTACTTATATACATTTCCAAATCAATCTCTTGCCCTGAAAGGTACAGGAGATCAAGTATTGAAAATCCTGTTACCTGCAGCATTTCAGAACTTCAGTGAAGTCTAATGCTTTCGAAGCTTACTCTGAGCAATTAATTCAAAAGGATTTTCAATGTGATGAAACAGAAGTTCACTACTCCGCAGAAGGTGGGTGAGAGATGATCAAAGATGTAGCAAGTTGCTTGCAGCACACCGTTTTATTTGTGTTGACTGCAAACAGACATGACCTGTAACCAGGGGAAGAAGCCCAATCACAAGAGTAGGACTTGCTGAAACAAACCTTTACTGAGCAGAGTCATCAGCAAGGTTAAATGGACACAAGAGACTCTGCAAACGCTTGAAATCCTGAGTAACACATGGTAGCACTGCAGCGAATGTAATGCTATTACAGAGTGACCTACCCAAGTTCACTTCCTGTCGCTGTCTGTAAGGAGTTCCTATGTCCTCGCCATGACTACATTGGTTTCCTCCAGGTGACACGGTTTCCTCCCACATTCCAGAGACTGACTGGTTCATAAGTTATTTGGTCACTTGGGTGTAATTGGGTCATTGGGCTGGAAGGGCCGGGGCTACCATGCTGCCTCTCCAAATATTGAAGAATAAAATAAATAGCTGGAGCAACTCAGCAAGTCAAACAGGTTTAATGGACTAAATGCCTAAATCTTGTTTAATCTATATCTCAACTAGAACCATATAAAATTATGAAAGGGATAGATAAGATAGAGGCAGGAAAGTTGCTTCCACTGGTAGCTGAGATTGGAACTAGGGGACACAGCCTCAAGATATGGAGAAGTAAATTTAAGACGGAGATGCAGGGGGACTGCTTTCCCAAAAAGTGGTGAATTTGTGGAATTCTCTGCCCAGTGAAGCAGTGGAGACTACATCAGTAAATATATTTAAGACAAGTTTGGATAGATTTTTGTATAGTAGGGGAATTAAGAGTTAGGGGGAAAAGGCAGGCAGGTGGAGATGAGTCCATGGTCAGACCAGCCATGATCTTATTAAATGGCAGAGCAGGCTCGACGGGCCAGATGGCCTACTCCTGCTCCTATTTCTTACTTAACTTAAGGTGGTAGAAGCAGATACTCTTACAACCTTTAAAAAGCGTCTGGATAAGCACAGTTCAACATGAAATCATAGACTATTGATCAAGTATTGACAAATAGAAATAAATAGTAAGATGGGCTGAAGGGCTTGTTTTTGTATTGTATGACCCTATGACTCTGTGACTTAGGTGACAGAGATGACTATATCTGTTATTGCGTTGGGAAGCAAGGGCTGCCCTGGGAATACCCACTGATATTACCCCGATGAAAACAAATTCTAAGTTTCCCTAAATACTCTTTAAAAATAAGCTAGTATGGGATGCCACCTCTTTACCCTCAATGCTGAAATTGTATTAGGGTGCAAAGACGAATTACATCTAGAAACATTTGGAAGAATTCCAGAGTGACAAGGAATAGCCAGGAAATTATAGCTATTACTTTTTCTGGAAAAATAGTCAACTGTCAATCACCTAATGTTGAAGTAAAAGTAGAAAAGGTCATTTTAAGGACAGTTCAGCCTAACATATTATGTTGATGTGTTGTCATGTCTGTGCATGAAGAAGGAAGGAGACACAGAGATCAGAAATGACAGCACTCCATATCTTGGACACTAAGGGAATTAAAAAGATTTGGCATGAGGGCTGGAACATGAAGGTAAGCTTAATGAGTGGCAGAGCATGTTAAAGATGGTGCTCCCTGCTTCTGCTTTCTTTATTTTTGTTGAAAGGAAACAATATTTTTTCACTTTCTAAAATATTCCACATTCAAATTCTCTCTGGATCACCTTTTGTGCCTCAACAACCAATCCAAAACAACATTCAACATGGTATTAAAAAAAATGAGAAGGAAAGCAGTTGTTCCCAGTCTTTGATAAAGAGCTTTGACATCAGGCTAAAAATAATTGAGTGGAGATTCATGTAATCTATCAGGAGATAATAGACTTTCCTCTTTTTAAAGCTCATACAGAAATTATTGCTTTGCATAGTTATATGGAGAACTGTGTGGGGTCACCAATTTTTGAAAAATACCAAACAATCTACTAATCAAATCTTTCTTCAGTTCTACTTTAACTGATATTAAAGCACATTTCAGAAGATTCAGTTGTAATTTTGTTCGAGTTGTTGGCATACCAGTAATCTCACAAATTCTTTGGAAACCATCAGAGTATCTGAAATATCACATTCAATATTCTGAGAGGAGACTATGAAGCTGTATTTTTAAGTGTCATAAATCAATGCTTGTCAGGCATTTACTATTTTGAGATATATTATATGATCTACACACACATAGTGACAGTAAATAGTGGCAATATAATTTAAGCAATTAAATAATAGTTGTGTACAGATTAAATCTGTATGTGACTTGTGTTTCTACTTTATTAATGAAAGCTACTAATCCGATCTGTGGGTCAAAAGTGCCTGCTGTGTCACACTCATTATATATAAAAATATATCATAGTTTGAGCTCACCAGGTCAATCAGTATGAAAGCTATTGGTTAGTTATTTCAGTTGTTTTTATCTTTAATCATTGATTATCTTCCATCTTAGATCATTGTACCAAACAAAATCCTTCTCTATAATGTCAATCTTGTTTTCATCATTCAGATTCCAGCCAAGATTTTGGTTCAATTTTAATGGATTATATGAATACCTAAATTAAAATTAGCTATTCATATACCAAGGTAAATGCATTTATATATTACAAGTTCACAATTTAAATGGCCCTTAGCATGTTTAAGGCAATGGGTTATATTTGATGAGTAAACACCAAGTACACTGCAGATACTGTGGTCAAATCAACACGTACAAACATGCTGGAGGAACTCAGCAGGTTGGGCAGCATCCGTTGAAACGAGTAGTCGACGTCTCGGCCCGAAACATTGACGACTCGTTTCAACGGATGCTGCCCGACCTGCTGAGTTCCTCCAGCTTGTTTTGTACATGTTGGTTTTATTTGATTAGTAGTCTCTGCTATTTAATAAAATACAGCAATTTGTAGATCCCACAAAGTAATCAGGTATAAGTTGTCATTAATGTTATATTGGCCTTGTTAGTTGACATGGAACTTGTGCTCTTCTTTATATAGTCTCTCAGAATGTTTTATGTTCAACTGAATAGATAAATAGGACAACTTAATACTGTATTGAATCGTACAGTGCTAAAGGACTCTGTTCAGCCTGTCATTTTTGTGATGGTTCTATTGAAAAAACCTCCAATTTGTCCCATTCTTCTAATCCTTCCCCATAGCCCCACTAATATATTTTCAAGTATATTCCCCATTCCCTTTTGAAATTTACTGTTGAATCTGCTTCCACCACTTTCAAATAGCACATTCCAGATCACAATAACACTGCTTCAAGGTCCTTCTAAAAACAAACAGGGATAAAAATTATAACAACAAGAATTAAGAGCAGGAGATCATTATATCACCCTTTTGAGAATGACCTACACATCAAGGGCATTTGATTTAGTACCTTATTGCCATTTTTTCTGAACTCTACATGGTTCCCTTGATTCTCTTAATATCCATAAATCTACTTTAAAGTAACTCAATGTCTAAGCATCCACAGCCCTCTTGGGTAGAGAATTCCAAAGATTTACAGATCTCTCTCAGTGACAAAACTTCTCTTCAACTGAATCCCCTTATTATGACTGTGCTTTAGACTCCTCAGCCAGAGAAAATCTTCTTGCTGCATTTGCTGCTTCAGACCTCTGGAAGCAGTTTGTTAGTTTCAATGGGATCACCTCTCATTCTTTTAAACTTGACAGAGTACAGGCTTAATCTTCTCAATTTCTACTTGTAGACCAAACCTGCACTGGTGGAACCAATCTAGTGCACTTCTGCTGCACTCACTCAATGGTAGGGTTTCCCAATCTTTTTTAGGCCATAAACTAATACCATTAACCAAGGGGTCCGAGGACCCCAGGTTGGGAAGCTCTACTATGACAACTATGTCTTTATCTTAAGTAGGAAAACCATAGCTTTACACGATACTCTCGCCAAGGTGTTATATAGGTGCAGTGAGAACATCTTACTCCCTCATTCAAAACCTGTTGCAATAAAATTCAACGTATTATTTGGTCTAACTGCTGGCAGTACATTAGGATTCAATGATTTTGATTTCCTTTTTTTCACAATATAGGATGCCATTAATCCCATCAAATCTCTGCTGGTTCTCCAAACATCCCATCATCCCTGTTTCACCGGCAACACACACACACACACACAAAATGCTGGAGGAACACAGCAGGTCAGGCAAGATCTATGGAGATGAATGTTTACAAGACGTAACAGTGGCAACAAGAAAGGGGTAATTGAACCCAAGATGACTACCTACCTGTTGAACCACAGCGAGGTGTTCAGGTTTAAAAATTGATGCAAAGTGTTCAAGTAGCCAAGAAGAATGGGTCTGTCATAATCTGTGGTGATTTGAAGGTCACCATCAACAAGGTACTGAAATTAGACCAATACCCTCTGCCCAGGAAAGAGGATATCTTTGCAAACCTTTCTGGAGGGAATTTCTTCGGCAAAGTGGACTTAGCTGAGGTCTATCTACATATGGAGATAGAAGAAGAATCCAAAGAATTCCTCACCATAACACTCACAAAGAGCTTTATCACTCTAATAAGCTTATTTTGGGAGTATTATTGGCACCTGCACTCTGGCAGAAATCTATGAAGCAGGTGCTTAGATTTACCTGGATAACGTTATTGTTACCGGGAAAGATGACAGGGAACTTCTGCAAAATTTCAAGACAGTGCTAAAAAGATCTGAAGATTATGCATTCAAAACATGACGTGACAAGCATGAACTCTTTAAACCAAACATCATTTACTGTGGTCTCACCATTGACGCACAATGATTACACAAGCGTACTGAAAAAATTCAAGTAATGTTGGATGCCCCCAGGTGAAAGGATGTGTCATAATCTTTGTTTAGGATTTACCAATTACTATAATAGGTTCCTGCTAAACCTGGCTACTGTGCTGCACCCCTTGAATTCATTACTACAGACTGGGAAGAAATGGCAATGGACAAAGCAGTATCAGGTGACTTTCCAAAAGGTAAAGCAAACAGTATCATCAGGTGCTGTACTCACATATTATGATTCACATCATCCACATCATTCACAAGCTTGCTTGTGACACTTTGCCTAATGGTATAGTTGCAGTCTGTCACATGTAATAAGACCATAAGATATAGGAGCAGAATTAGGCCATTTGGCCCATCAAGTCTGCTCCACCTTTTCATCATGGCTGACCCAATTCTCCTCTCAGCCCCAATCTCCAGCCTTCTCTCCATATCCACTCATGCTTTGACCAATCAAGAATCTATCAACCTCTGCCTTAAATATACGTAAAGACTCTGCCTCCACATCTTCCTGATGCCAAGAATTCCACAGATTCAGCACTCTCTGGTTAAAGGAGTTCCTCCTCCTCTTTGTATGGATGATGGAAGTGAAAACCCCATAGCTTTTGCATCACGTCCCCTTACCGCTGCAGAGAAAAATTAAGCATGGATAGACAGGCCTTAGGTCTGGTTTGGGGTATAAAGCATTTCAACCAGTACTTGTTTGGAAAGAGTTTATCCTAAATACAGATCATCAACCATTAGCATCTAGTTTCAGCCCACAGAAGGGTGTCCCACTAACAGGGTAAATGCAGAGATGGGCCCTGTTTCTTGAAGGATACAATTACAAGAAAAAAAATTCAAGACTAATCATGGAAATGCTAATCGATTGTCCTGTATACTCTTGGGAAAGAAAATACCTGAAAAACTTACAAAAGATGATACTCAAGCAACACACACAAAACGCTGGTGGAATGCAGCAGGCCAAGCAGCATCTGTAGGAAGAAGCACTGTCGACGTTTTGGGCCGAGACCCTTCTTCTGGACTAACTGAAGGAAAAGATAGTAAGCGATTTGAAAGTAGGAGAGGGAGAGGGAAATGCGAAATGATAGGAGAAGACTGGAGTGGGTGGGGTGAAGCTAAGAAGCTGGAACGGTTGAAGCGAGTGGTCGACGTCTCGGCCCGAAACATTGACGACTCGTTTCAATGGATGCTGCCCGACCTGCTGAGTTCCTCCAGCATGTTTGTACATGTTGATTTGACCACAGTATCTGCAGTGTACTTGGTGCTTACTCATCAAATATAACCCATTGCCTTAAACATGCTAAGGGCCGTTTAAATTGTGAACTTGTAATATATAAATGCATTTACCTTGGTATATGAATAGCTAATTTTAATTTAGGTATTCATATAATCCATTAAAATTGAACCAAAATCTTGGCTGGAATCTGAATGATGAAAGGGATACAGAGCTAGAGAAGGGAAAGGATCATGGGATGGCAGGCCTAAGGAGAAAGAAAGGGGGAGGGGAGCTGCAGAGGGAGATGGAGAACAGGCAAAGAGTGATGGACAGAGAGAGAAAAAAAAGGGGAGGGGGGAAAAATAAATAAATCAGGGATGGGGTAAGAAGGGGAGGAGGGGCATTAACGGAAGTTAGAGAAGTCAATGTTTATGCCAACCTTTGGAGGTGTTCTCCCTAATGCAAGTTGATCGTCTCCCTGTTACAGCAGAGCTGATCCAACAGGAAATCGGAAAAGAGTCCACACTGTCTCAGGACTGCAAGCTGCTCCAAGTGGCCGGAATGAGTAGCTTATTCTCACATTTTTACCAGCACTAGAATGAACTTGCCCTTAACAGCGGTTGTGTTATAAAGGGATTCAGAGTTGTTGTTCCTTCCAGGCTGAGAGCTAAAGTGTTGGAGGAGCTGTGTGTCAGTCATCCAGGCATGATCAAAATGACAGCATTGGCTTGAAGCTTTGCCTGGTGGCCTGGGACAGATCAGCAGATTGAGCAGCTTGCTATGTTCTGTTCCGGATGCCAACACATTGAAACAAAAGATACCCATAACTGTCAGAGCCACTTCCTGCAGTCCCACAGTCAACTCCGACAACGACCACGCAGGAGGCCCCAGAGCTGAGATTGTTTCACTGCCACAAGTCTCACCTGCCAAAGAGAGTAACCTCCCTTGTTAGGGAAGACGTTATCCCACGAGAGTAAGAAAGCCTCCACAGTGATTAAATCTTTAGGCCCAAATGGTACAATTTAAAATTCACTCTGCTGTGAAGGTCTATATACTGTAGTAGTTGTATTACATAGTATACTGCATATTTATGTGTACCGTTTATTAGACATACTCTGTATCGAGGTGGTTTATAGCTAAGCATGGAGGAATGTTGTGTATTTGAGTAATATTTCAGTAATATTGTAAATATATTGTTTGACTAAGCATTCTATGTTGTTTAAATAATTTATTACGGGTTATATGTAAAGTATGTGAATGGCATATGTCATTTGGGCATGGGCTCCCAAATCCTAAGAACGTTCTACAGGGACACAATTGAGAGCATCCTGACTGGCTGCATCACTGCCTGGTATAGGAGCTGTATGTCCCTCAATCGCAGGACTCTGCAGGGAGTGGTGCAGACAGCCCAGCACATCTGTAGTTGTGAACCTCCTATGATCCAGGGCATGTACAAAGACAGGTGTGTAAAAAGGGCCTGAAGGATTGTTGGGCACTCCAACCACAAACTGTTCCAGCTGCAACCAGCCAGGAACTGGTCCTGCAGCATAAAAGCCAGGACCACCAGGCTCTGGACAGCTTCTTCCACCAGGCCATCAGACTGATTAACTCATGCTGATTTGAGTGTATTTCTATGCTACATTGACTGTTCTATTTATTATAAATTATTATAAATCACTATGATCGCACATTGCACATTCAGATGGAGACGTAATGTAAAGGTTTTTCTCATGTATGTGAAGGATGTAAGAAATAAAGTCAATTCAATTCCATTCAATAACAATGCCATGTCATATACGAGCATCTCGCTTAAAGTACAAACATAGCAGCCAAGCGTATTTTCCTTTCAATTAGCTTGACGTTTTAGAATTACAAAACCTTACTATGGTGAACTACATATACCTTTCTGGACACACCCCCCCCCACCCCGCTGACTGCTCCTGTGGCTCCTCCCACAGACCCCTGTATAAAGGCGATTGGAGACACAGCTCCTCCCTCAGTCTCCAGGATGTTGTGTGGTGGTCGCTTGCTGCTGACAGTGCTTTCTTCCAGCCAATAAAAGCCTATATCTCGCCTCACGTCTCCGAGAGTTATTGTTGGTGCATCAATTATACTACCCTCATGTCTATAGGCATGAATTTCTACCAAACTGCCACCCATTAGAAAATACTTTGTTTTTTCTGTTTTGTGCTCCAACCATCTTGATCTCACACATTTCCACGTTATATCCAATCTGCCACATTTTTGCCCGCCAGGTTCAGGGACAATTGTTACCATTCAACACAGGCTCCACAGCAGTGAACTGATTCAACAACCTATGGACTCACTTTCAACAACTTATGTTATCATTGTTATTAATTAATTAATTATTTGTTTTTTTCCCTGTATTTGTGCAGTTGGTCAGTCTTTATGTGTCCTTTTTCATTGATTCCTTCGCAATTCTTTGTTCTACTGTAAATGACATCTCAGGGTGGTATAAGGTGACATTAACCTTATGGGTGATTTGGCAGTATAGCAATTGGTGTGACACTATTACAGCTCGAGGAGATCTGGAGCTCAGGGTTCAACCCCAGTGTTGTTCTGTAAGGAGTCCATTCGTCCTCCCTGTAGAATGCATGGGTTTTCCCCGGGTATTCCGGCTTCTGCCCACAGACTAACGACATATTGAGTAGGTTAACTGGTAATTTGTCCTGCTGTATAGCTAAATAAATAAAATTAAAATACTTTGATGATAAATTAGTTTTGAACTGTGCACATTCACTTAGCATTTCAATATCCCCAGTTAAGCTCCTTATATTCTCTTCACTATTCAAAATTCATTATTTTTGTATCATCAATAAAATGAGGAAATAGGATATTTGAATACCACAGCCAAATCATTGAAATAGATTGTGAGTAGCTGGGGCCCAAGAACCGACTCTCCTGTGTTACCACACTGAGAAATCCCCCACTCTTTGCTTTCTGTCTGTTAACACTGATGTCATAATTCTGAAATGAACACAGAAAATGCTGAAAGTAACCAGGTCAGGCCATGCCTGTGGAGAGGGAAACAGTTAATGCTTCAAATCTTTCATCGGAACTTGAAAAACTTAGAAAAGAGAGGTAGTTTAACTTGTAGAGAAGAGGGTCCTGGGGATAACAAGGGAAATGTCCATGTTAGGCGGAGACAAAGAGAAAATGGATGACAGTTTGCACTGACCATGAGAGGGTAGTGAAGTAGTGAATGGCTTGCTAATGGCAGCTAATATGCTGAGGGAAGGCGACTACAGAGGGAAAGCAGCTGAGAAATGAAAGAAACATACTGAGACAAAACACAGCAATTGAGACTGGAACACAGGAGGATGAGAGAACAGCCCAGCGATTCAGTCAGCTCCTGTTACATCAGAGTTACAAAGGGACTGGCAGCAACTGTAACGCAAAGAAGCCTCGTATGCTGGAACATGTTCTGAGAAGAGAAATGGCAATGAATTCAAACATTAACTAAAGGAAAATAAAAACTGAACGCAGTGTCAAAGTAGCTCAGTTTACATGGATGATGCTGAGTTTCTATTTGATTGTCACTTTAGTTCACCATTCCGTTTCCGCTCTAACTCTTCCAACAAACTCTAATATAAGCTCAACGAACAACATCCCTTTTGCCATCAGAGCATAATGCAGATGCAGGACTTCCAGTTTAAGATGGTGCTACTTACTGGTTTGAGTGACGACTTCCTGGTGGTCAGTGAAACAAAGAAAGCAACTAAATACTTTGTTATTCACACTTTTTCTGGTGAACGATCGCAAACAGTAGCCTGCGGCTTCCCTGTCGGAGCTGAGACGAATCACCTGGACAATTAGGTGTTTTTGCAGTGTGGCAGGAGTCTCACTGGGGCAGGACGGTTGCAGCATCTCTTGACTGGAGTTGCTGGAGCAGACGTGGAGGCAATTTGACGTGGCAGAGCGAGGCGACGCATGAAAAGATCTGAGGTTTGATCGATTTAAGAGCTGAGCCGAATTGGAAATGTCAGGTACCAGCCGTATCTTGGCGGCAGAGCCCAAGCCCATGGTGAGGAATGAGCTGAGTTTGGACAATTTAGGTGCCGGGCCAGAGGGAAATGCTCAGGTTGTTGGGGTCAGAGACAAGAGATGGGCCGGTCTGCCTTGCTGCTCCGTGAAGTTTGCTTGGCTCTGTGCTGGAATGAGGCAACAAGTGGACTTCTGAAACAGCTGCCATGATACCTGGCTTTGTGAACTTCAGTTCTGAACGCTTTAGTGTTCGCACAATTTGCTTTTCTCTCTCTCTGCACACTGGGTGCAATGGTCTTTAGTTTTTAATGGGTTCTATTGCGTGTGGCTCTTTGTTTGTGGACGCCTGTAAGGAGACGAATCTGAAGGCTGTATTAAGTATACATAATTTGATAATAAAATGTACCACTGCAATTTTCTTTTTGAAGAGTGAATTTAACCATTCCTGCTAACTTGCCTTTCCAGTTTGTAAAAAAGTGAGTTAGTTCTTGCTTAAGAGCAAGGTTTCTTGGCTGATTGGCTAATAGCTGTGGAGGATAGATATTTTAAATTAATGATCTTTTACAGCAGTGGTTGTCAGCTTTGTCTGATTCTCTTTCAGTAATGTTGTGTGGCCTGCTTATTATTTCTAATATTCCCTGATTTTGTAGTCTAGAAGTTCAAGCAGTACCAAATGCCCAGCATAATTGCATGAGCACAATCCATTCTCTCTAGGTGCTGATGCTGCAATATGATGCATTCAGCACAGTGACAAAGAAATGAATTTCAAGGTTTGTATGCACTTAAGCAAAAGAGAAATGTGGCATTCTTGATCTCATGTTTTCAACAGTATAAGCTCCCTCTAACATTAAACTGAAGTGCCAATCTAGGTTAGGAAAATAAATCTTGGAGTTAATGCTTAAACTTTTGACCTAAAGATGAGAGTTGTGCCTTGTCAAAATTTTAATCAGCAAATAAATGTTTTGTGTGTAAACAACACAGACAAAATGCTGCTGGAACACCGCAGGCCAGGCAGCATCTATAGGAAGAAGCACTGTCAACGATTTGGGCCGAGACCCTGTGGTGAACTACATATACCTGTCTGGACACGCCCCTCTGCTGACTGCTCCTGTGGCTCCTCCCACGGACCCCTGTATAAAGGCGATTGGAGGCACTGCTCCTCCCTCAGTCTCCAGGTTGTTGTGTGGTGGTCAATTGAAAGCCTATATCTCACCTCACGTCTCCAAGAGTTATTTTTGGTGCATCAGACCCTTTGTCAGGACTAACTGAAAGGGAAGATAGTAAGAGGTTTGAAAGTAGTGGGGGGAGGGGGAAATGCAAAATAATAGGAGAAGACTGGAGGGGGTGGGATGAAGCTAAGAGCTGGAAAGGTGATTGGCGAAAGTGATACAGAGCTAGAGAAGGGAAAGGGGATGGGAGGCCCTTCTCCAGCTCTGTATCACTTTCGCCAATCACCTTTCCAGCTCTTAGCTCCATTCCACCCCCTCCAGTCTTCTCCTATTATTTCGCATTTCCCCCTCCCCCCACTACTTTCAAACCTCTTACTATCTTTCCTTTCAGTTAGTCCTGACGAATGGTCTCAGCCCGAAACGTCGACAGTGCTTCTCCCTATAGATGTTGCCTGGCCTGCTGTGTTCCACCAGCATTTTGTGTGTTGTTGTTTGAATTTCCAGCATCTGCAGATTTCATCGTGTTTTGGGTGTAATTAGCTTTAGTATTAAAAGAAGTGGGATAGTTTCCTTCTTGTTGCCATATCGTAGATTTTCTATATTATTCTGCTGTGGTAGCCAAAATGAATCAAATTTGGGTTATAGAATATGTAAGACAGGAGAAAGGATTACATCTTTCCATCTAGCACACGCTATTACATTAAAAATCAGCCTGTGAGAGAAGATATGTTCTACAAAGCTGCTGATGGCAGGAGCAATTTTGTACAATGTATAAAAGTAATATTGTAAGGGATTTTGTGTAACTACTGCACTTTATTCTTGATCCATGATTCATTTATTAGACGAAGTGAGCAGCATTCTGATACCACAACAACCAACTTCAAACAGAAGGCAAATATGCCTACTTATTTAGAAAGATGGAAGTTTGTAAAAGCCCACATTTTGCCTTTGAGATATTCTTCTCAGTTTCAGCAAAGACCATGAAAAGTCATCCATTAGCATATCATTATAACTTCAGCCAAGCTATTGCCATTTAATTATATACATATATACAGACAATGTTTCTCTCGACCAGGGTGTAAACGACAGTAGCACACATAACACACATATAAGACACAGGAACATAGGAAAGTAAGAATTAAATCTACAAATAAATAATGCATAGATAAGCAAAGTAAAGTGCATAAATTAAATATTGTAGGGTATAGAACAAATTATCCGGTGACACTTTGAATCTGATGCGGCAGGGAGTTCAGAAGCCTAATGGCCTGAGGGAGGAAACTGTTTCCCATCCTGACCGTTCCTGTCTGTACGCATTGGAGTCTCCTTCCTGATGGTAGAATGCTAAAAAGGATGTTGGATGGATACGTGACATCCTTGATAATACTAAGGGCCCTGTGTATGCCATGCTCCTGATAAATTTCCCCTACGATCCTCTCGGCCGTTGTCACAGTCCTTTCTAGGGACTTGTTACTGTCTTGCTACTTTTTGGCCACAGGTGAGATACCATTTGTATTTGTTTGTTTGTTTATTTAGTGATACGACATTGGACAGGCCCTTGCAGTCCAACGAGCCACACTGCCCAGCAACCCACCTACTTAACATTAGCCTAATCACAGGATAATTTACAATGACCTGACTTACCGGTATATCTTTGGACTGTGGGAGGAAACCAGAGAAGGTGAAAACTCCTTACAGATGACACTGCAGTTGAAACCCAAACTGCAGAGCACGCCGAGCTGCAACAGCACTATCCTACTGTGGCACCCTGCCACCTTCCATTTTCACTATGGCCCTGAAAGCAGTCAAGGAAAGGATTTACTAATAAGGTAAACTCCATCCACATCCATTCAGTTAGTAACAAGCAATACATTTCTCACACTGACAGGACCTTCCTGAAATTCTTCACTATTTCCTCCTATTGAAGAGATTTCCTCATTGGATTCCAGCTGCCTGGTGCTTTCTCCATTACTTCCTGGCAATAAAACTGAAAGGCAGTACTTTCCGACTAAATCATGTAATGGGGTTACTTTAATTGACGTTAACGTTAAGTGGTTCTGCCTTAAATCTCTATTCCACTCCCACCCTGATCTCTCTGGTTGTGGTCTCCCACTCAGATACAATGAGTAAGATTCCACAGATAGAGGAGTATAAAGCACCTCACCCTCTGTTTAGGCATGTTGCATCCTGCAGCACTCAGTATTGAATTCACTGACTTGAGATAACTTACTCATTCTTTTCAGACATTTTGCCTCCAATCCTTTATTCCTCTCTTTTATTTCAATTGTGTCATCTGGCCTGCTGGGCATGTCTCAGTTGGCATATTATGCAGCATTTTACTGACAACAAAGTCTTATAATAAACATGAAAAATTTGCAGGTGCTGGAAATGCAAAGCAACCCGCACAAAATGCTGGGGGAATTCAGCAGGTTAGGCAGCATCTATGGAAATGAATAAGCTGCCGATATTTTGGGCCGAGACCCTTCTTCGGTACTGGAAAGGAAGACGGATGACTCCAGAATAAAAAGGTAGGGAGAGGAGAAGGAGAATAGCTGGGAGGAGATAGGAATAGCCAGGTGGGTAGGAAAAGTAAAGGGCTGGAGAGGAAGGAATCTCATAGGAGAGGAGGTAAATAATTATTCTATATTATTTAGAATACAGACAGCATTATACAGAGAAAGGAGGCTAAAGTGCTCTTAATTGTTCCTTAATTGCCCCCATTTCACCCTTTCAGAAAAATTCCTCTTGTTCTAGCTACCACCACCCTCACCTCCCCTCCACTCCTGCCACCCCCCCCCCCCCCCACCCCCACCACTCCAGAACACTTACTTAGACTAATTTGCTTCTGTCTGTCTCAGGTCTAATGAATGGTCCCGTACCTGAAATATTAACTGTTTCTTTTTCTGCAGATGTGGCCTGATTGCAGAGTACCCCCCCCCCTCGACTTATTTCAAATTTCCAGCATCTGCAGTTACTTTGATTTTCATTAACAAGAGTGCAGCTCAGTGCTTGCAAAATGGCTGCAATCAACTCTTAAATATTCTTAAGAGCAGAATCAATGAATACCACATGCACAGTGTCTATTTTTCAAGACCTATTTGGGCAACTAACCTTCTGATGTGGGTGAGATGTGTGAACTAATTAACAGCTACCCACTTTAATGGTGTGGTTAAAAAAGTTGCTCAAACAAACTTATTCTTAGAATAACAAAGCTAGTCCGGTGGAAAAAGAGTGCATTAAATGAAGAACCCAGCTTTTTAACTGAAATACTGATAATGAACATGTTCAATTAAATTTCCATTTTATGAAGCTGTACTTTAATCAATGTATAAACAGAACTAATTTATCATCAGAGACATAGATACTGTTTGGGCAGACAGGAACTAAAACTGATTGACTAAATTCACAAAAGAAATGCTTAAGTCATATCTGGCTGTGAATATAACTTTTATGATCTGTTTTGAATGACATTTACTGTACATTTAATGAACATGATATTTGGCCTCAATAATTGAATTTAGGTATGGTTGGAATATGCAACTTGTTAGAACCCATTCTCTGCTATTTGTGAAAATAATCAATGAACTATTTGTAATTAATGTTATAAATGAAGATGGAAGACAAGACACATTGTCAGAGAGGGTGCTTCCCTCCAACATGATCCAGGAGGAAGGGTATAATATTATAACATGGAGGCATGGATTGAGAAAAGTTTGGAGCAGGGGTAGCTGTCCTGCCAAAGACAGGGGAAGGAGTGATGGTAGTGGTGATCACTAAGTATTCTTGAATATGGATTGGGAGTGAAAGAAAAAGCAACAGAAAATCACAATGCTAAAAAAAGTCAGAAAATAGTAACAGAAATATTATATCGGGATAGAGATACGCTCTAGATTAAAGATTAACTTTATTTGTCATGTGTACATCAAAACATACAGTAAAATGTGTTGTCTGTGTAATGTATGAATCTATTTCTTTTAGTGGAATGACTCCCCTTAGCACTACTTATTGATTGATGACTTACACATGCGTATTGATTTGAGCTTCTCTCTGCAAAGTGAATGTTAACTTCTTCTCCGAGCATGTGCCTTATTTATTTGATATGTAGTCATACAGACACAACAAATTGATGACGAGTATGATCCTGTCAGCGGATATCACCAACTGCACTGATAGCTACTAGATGACAGAATTCGGGGCAAGGGAAAGAGACAGCGAGACGGTAGGGTGAACCAATACAGAGAGGGCAGTCACGGGCGTGAGAGTATCAGTGCACAGTACACAGTGAGAAACACACAACTAGCAAAACAAAAGTAAAAATTATGTGACAATAGACTTAGTCAGGAAAATTTACAAATTTGATAGTGCTAATGAGGACTGGGAATCATATATCGAGAGGGTTGAATTGTACTGTAATGCTAACAATATGGATCAGGTAAGGAAAGTCTCCACACTTATCTTAATGGATGCTAGTTACATTTGATACATAACTTAGTAACTCCTGAAAAGCCAGCAAGCAAAATGCTGACAAAATTGTTGCAATTTTACAAAATCACTTGAGTCCTAAACTACTAATATTAGCTCAAAATTTAGATTTCAGAAAAGGACCCAGTCAAAGGATGAAAGCATTTCTGAATACATTGCAGGGCTGCTCAAACTTTCCCAACACTGTGACTTTGGAGATGGACTTTCTGATGCATTGACAGGCTTGTACGTGGCATGCATAGTTGAAGTACTCATAGAGGCTACTGTCAGAAAGAGACCTATCTTAGAACAGCCATTAGAGACTGCAGCAAAGGATGCAACAGAACTACAGAAAAAGAGTTTACAATGTGCAATGCACAAAATGTCACTGAATGGAACAAAAAGTCAAAAATGTTATTGATGTGGTAAATCCTCCCATGATGCAAATGATTGTAGGTTCAAAGAAAAAGCTTGCAGAAAATGTCACAGACAAGGCCAAGTAGAGAGAGTGGGGAAATCAGACAAAAAGCACAACCAAAGAGAAAATAAAAGGGACTGAAAAGTTTCAAACACAAACAAGTAAACAAATGCATAAAGTGACTGAATGTGAAACTCAATAAGACTACACAGAGTCAGGCAAAGGCGAGTTGTCATGCCTAGAAATGTATGGCTTTACTGAAGCAGATTGTAAAATCATATGGATCACAACAGTGGTGTCTGGTGCAAAACTGAAAATGGAGCTGGATACAGGGTCGGCTTTATCTGTAATATCAGAAGCTGATACAACAAACTGTTTTCTATGAAAATACCTCAGGGACACTAAAGACCTACATAGGGGAAAAAGTGTCTCCTAATGGAAAAGTGAAAGTGAATATGACATACAAAGGCCAAACACAGCAGCTAGATCTTTATGTGTCTATAATGTGTTTGGACGTGAATGGTTGAGAGAAACCCAACTAGACTGGCACCCAAGCAAAGCTCTCAACAGGCAACTGCAACCCATACAGTAGCACTAACCAGAGACTGTCACAGCTGCTTAATGATAATGAAAAGATGTTTGAGAAGGGTATTGGTAAACTCAAATACATGAAAGCCAGACTGAATGAAGCAGCAACACCAAGAATCCATAAAGCACATCCAGTGCTTTATATATTATCTCCTAAAGTGGATGCTGAACCTGAAGGTAGAAGGTGATGAATTATTAACTTCAAACTTTCTGCATAACCACTCAAAGAGTTGTGCATGTGCATGTAACAAGAGCTGTATAACTCATTTCCTTCTACCTTAGGCCACAAACTTATCAATCACCCCTGCTGTGGACACTTTCTGGAGGTCCAAGGTCTGTATGCTCCACTACCACTGGACTAAGTGTCTAAATGTCGGAGGGGATGATGTTGAAAAATAAATGTGCTAGGTTTTCTGAAATTAACTCCTCCTACCTTAGATTTACTAGAATGTTACCTGGATTTCAGCACCTAAGTTACAGAGAAAGGTTGAATTAGTTAGGTCTTTATTCTTTAGAGCATAGAAGGTTGAGGGGAGACTTAATAGAGGTATTTAAAATTATGAAGGGGATAGATAGAGTTGACGTGGATAGGCTTTTACCATTGAGAGTAGGGGAGATTCAAACAAGAGGATATGAGCTGAGAGTTAAGGGGCAAAAGTTTAGGGATAACACGAGGGGGAACTTCTTTACTCAGAGAGTGGTGGATGTGTGGAATGAGTTTCCAGTAGAAGTGGTAGAGGCAGGTTTAATTTTGTCATTTAAAAAAAAATTGGATAGGTATATGGACAGGAAAGGAATGAAGGGTTATGGGCTGAGTGCAGGTAGGTGGGACTAGGTGAGAGTAAGCATTCGGCACAGACTAGAAGGGCCGAGATTACCTGTTTCTGTGCTGCAATTGTTATATGGTTATATGGTTACCTTAGGCCATGAACTTATCAATCACCCCTGGTAAGTCACAAGTGAAGATTGAAGCAATGTTGCAGGCACCCAAACCAGAATATGTGTCACAACTCAGCTCATACTTGGGATTTGTACACTACTACCACAGATATCTTTCACATCTTGCTACAGTGCTGCACCCATTTATATGCACTGTTGCCGACGGACACAAAATGCAACTACGCACAGATCGACCGAGAAGCCCTTAGTCTAGTATGAAAAGCAAAGAAATTCCACTGCTTCCTCTGTGGACAAGAGTTTTCTCTAATGACAGACCACCAGCGTCTTGTGTCCATTATCAATCCAGGTGCCTACCTGGGTAGAGTGTTGGGCACTTTTCCTCAGAGCCCACTCTTATGACATGGAGTTCAAGGGTACTAAACAACACAGCAACACAGACAGCTTGTCACATCTTCCTCTATTGGCAACTGAAGAGAAAAGGTTTTTGTTCTGTGAACCAGCAGAGGTATTCCACACAGCACTGTTGGCCCAGCTGCTGTTACCAAATTCTGAAATACGAAGAGAAGCAAGGAAGGTCTCAACATTGTCAAAATCATACGACATCGCCACGTAAGGGTGGCCAGCTCACAGTAATCCCATGTTTCTGGAGCTCTCAGTGAGATAAGACCAAACTTCTGAATGTCAAAGAACACTGCTGTGGGGAGCTGGTGTTGTGGTTCCCTCTAAACTGTGCACCAGAGTGTTAGAAAATCTGCATGAAGGACACCAGGGTACAGTCAAGGTGAAGGGTCTTTCCTGGAGTTACATGTGGTGGCCAGAAATATATAGATAGATTGAAACAAGATAAAATATACAGAAGCTGGAAATCCAAGCAACACACATAAAGTGCTGGAGGAGCTCAGCAGGTCAGGCAGCATCGATGGAAAAGAGTAAACAGTTGAAATTTTGGGCCAAGGCACTTCTTCAGAACTAAAGAAAAAAGATGAGGTCAGAGTAAGAAGGTTCCGGGGGAGTGGGGGGAGAAGGAATACAATGTGGTAGGTGACAGATGAAAGCAGGAGGGAGAAAGGGGTGAAGTAAAAAGCTGAGAAGTTGATTGGTGAAAGAGATTAAAAGGCTGGAGAAGGGGAAATCTGATAAGAGAGGACCGAGGCCAACGGAAGACAGATTGAAGACTTGACCAAAAGCTGTTTGGGATGCCACAAAGTTCAAACTGCACCCCCTCAGGCATTGTTACACTGTGGGCGTGGTCATCTTCACCATGGCGGTGTGTATATTGACTTCGCTGGGCCATTCCTTGGCTCCATGTTTCTGATTGCTGTGGATGCTCTTTCAAAGTGGCCTGAGGTCATATCAGTGAAGTCAGCCACATCAGAAAAGACTGTTTCTGCTCTGAGGAGCATCTTCTGCAGAAATGGCTTACCAGAACAAATCGTGAGTGAAAACAGACCATAATACACGGCAGAAGAGCTTAGACTGTACAGGAAGAAAAATGGCTTCAAACATTCCAAAACAGCTCCTCACCACCCAACAACAAATGAGTTAGTTGAAAAGTTTATTTAAACCTTCAAGAAGTCCATTAAAGCAATGGAGAAGGAGGACATTTATCTACAGCTCAAGATGGACAACTTCTTTCTTGTGTATTGGACCTCTGTTCATGCAACGAGAAATTAAACACTGGTAATACTGTTCATGAACAGAAATTTGAGATCTCACATAGACCTCCTGAAACCAGATCTACAGAGGGAAGTGCAGAATAAACAGTTCAGCCACTTGGCAAGTAAATCAGCAAGGAACTTTGAGGTTAGACAGAAATTCCTAGCGCATGATTACCGAGATAACAAGTGCATACCCAGTAGGATAGATACAAGAACTGGAACACTGATGTACACAGTGAATGTTGGAGATCATACATGGAGACATCCTGTGGACCAGATACTGAATGCTCAGCCGAAGAACACACCTGAGTTGACTGCATCTAACAAGACAGACACATTATAGTCACCTGACTTACCTCTCAGTGATCATCACGTTACTAATAACAATGTGACACCTGCAACAAAGAAAGTTGTCTTTGACAAGACACCGGCTGAACCTAACGCCACTCCACAGGACCAGAGGCGCTATCCTGAAAGAAACAGAGTGTCACCCAAAAGACTGAATCTTCAGCATAGTGAAGTTAGATATGGACTGTTATTGTGAAAACATGTTTATTTGAATATGGTTTGTTAAAGGAAAATTGAATGTTTTGTTAAATATGCAGTTTTATGTTACACTAAAGAGCTTGGAAGTGTAATGTGTGGATCTATTTCTTTTAGCATAATGACTTCCCTTAGCACTAATATTGACTGATAACTTATGCATGTGCATTGATTTGTTGCACACTCTGCAAAGCGTATATACACGTTAACTCCTTCTCCGAGTTCATGCCTTTATTTATTTGACACGTAGTTGTACAGACACAACAGTTGGCGTCAACAACCAACACAGTCCGTGGATGTGCTGGGGACAGTCCACAAGTGTCAGCATGATTCCAGTGCCAACATAGCATGCCCACAATTAACTAACCCTCACTCATAGGCCTGTGGAGTGTGGGGTGGGGGAACTGGAGCATCTGGAGGAAGCCCATGCAGTCTTAGACTCCTTACAGCATTGGGAGTTGAACCCCAATCTTATAGCTATGTTACTGCGCATTGTGTTTTGGAAAGCTACAGTAAGATGTCTGTAAGTTTGGTTGTTGGTTAGGGTGTAAGTAATAGAATTGGTTGTCTACTTAGCTGTTGGAAGTCATTTTAATTTTAGAGATGAACTTGCTGAAAACAACCAGGGAGATGGATGTTCAGTGACAAAACAGTGCTAGATGGATGGAGATTCAGGAAACAACTGCACTGGCTTCAGTAAAACAATGCTAGCCAGTGTTTGAGGTCTTGGTCTTCATATGGTATTTTTGACAGGAGGATGTCAGAACACTTATGTCAGAATGCTGTTCCTGGATTTTAGTTCGGCATTCGACACTATTGTCCCACTGACTCCTACTCTGTGATCTAAATGCACTACTGTGCCACTGGGTGTTCGACTTCCTAAGCAATGGACTTCAGAAAGCCAGGATGCACATCCCCATCATCCTCAACCCGAGTGCCTCCCCCCACCCCCCAGTACTGAGTCAACCGCTCACGTATGACGGCATGGCCAAACATCCAAGTAGTCACATTGTCAAGGTCTCTGTTGCAAGGCTCATCACCAACAATGATGAGATGACTTACAGAGAGGAGGTGGGAGAGCTTGAGGCCTGTTACCAAGAAAATAACTTCTTCCTCATTGTCAACAAGACAAGGGAGATGTTTATCAATTTCTGAAGAACTCTTTACACTGGCAGCACAGCAGTGGAAACTCCTGACAGCACATATCTTGCACAACCTCATTGGTCCCAGAGCACATCCTACACCATCAAGAAAGCTCACCAATGCCTTTATTTTCTGAGGAGGCTGAAGAGAGCTAGACTGTGCACATCAATATTCACGACCATCTGCAGATGCACAGTAAAGAGCATCCTAACATGCTGCACCACTGCACGGTAAAGAAACTGCACTGCGGCAGACAGGAAGGCTCCACAATGGGCAGTCAAAACTGCCCAACGCATCGCTGGAGCCAGCCTACCTGTCATCAAGGACATATATACAGAAAGATGCCGGAAAAGGGCATCCATGCCTGATCATGGATTGTTTGTCCTACTCCCATCAGGGAGGAAGCTGTGTAGCACCCATGCTAGGACATCCAGACTCAAAAACAGTTACTTCCCCCAAGCAGTAAGGCTTATCATCCACTATCCCACCCCAACCCACACCACCACTTCCTGTCAATTCCTGTCAAAGTCACCTGTACAGGCTCTACTGCACCTAACAAAACTTTATGTATATATAATCAGTCTATGTACATAGGTTATACTATGTATTTATATTTACTATGCTTTTTTATTATTGTGTTCTTTATCTTGGACTATTTTTAAATACTGCATCAGATCTGGAGTAATAATTATTTTGTTCCACTGTATATTGGAAACACCATTAAACATTAAAACAGTCTTGAATGGTAGCACATTAGAGAGATTGGGGCAAATTCCCTTGTCTGCCCTAAAGTGTTAAATGACCAAGACTTTAAACCCATCTCAATCATAGTCACAGTCTATTGAGAAGCTAAAATTCCAGCCCTTCTGTGTGTATTTTGGGGAAATTGTTTTGGGCGACTTGAGCCTACAGGAAAATTATGACCCAAGGTAGCCTCTGCAAATTCCTCCATAATCACAAGCAGGATAAGCAAACCATTCTCCCAAGCAATATACCTAGTATCAAAGAGCTGATTATACTCAACAGGTTTCAATGGGCCAGTCTTGCATGCCTGAAGTCAGCCTCCTGAAGGGGGCATATTACTTGGAGCTTGTCCATGGCAACTGATTTCTTCTTTCATTACTTCTTGAGATACAGCATGGAATAGGCCCTTTTGGTCCTGTAAGACAGCCACCCGGCAACCATCGATTTAATCCTGGCCTAATCACAGGATAATTTACAATGACCAATTAAGCTATCAGCTGGCATGACTTTGGACTATGGGAGGAAACCAGAACACCTGGATGAAACCCACGTGGTCATGGGGAGAATGTACAAATTCCTTACAAACAGCAGCAGAAATTGAACCTCAGTCAGTGGTACTTTAGAGCGTTGTTGTAACCACTACGCTACCATGATGCCCCAAATTTCCAGGAGGCATTCCCCAAAACATGTTTGAAAAGATGTGGCGGCCTTGCTGATTCGGGAGTCCCTGCATCAATTCCACTCAAAGTAAGCAGACACTTCAGATCTCTAAAATCAGAACATCTGAAGGTCAAGCACAGTCATTTTGAAGGCATCTACAGCAACACAATCAACCCACAGGTCCACTGCATGAAGCAGTTGCTCCTGCAATACAGTGTGCGGACCCTACACAGGATTTACCTGCAATCTCAGAACCCACAGAATCATCACAAAAGTGAATTATCCTCATCATAGAATGTCTATCTAAGAATAAGACACTATATGGTGATGTTACACTTACATGCAAGTTGAACTATAAATTATAAAAAAAGGTCTCGGCACTTGGTGTATTGTATAAATTCACAATACGAACATGAACTCTGAAAAGTTGTTTTTAAAGATTCTTGATCCACAGCAGTCAAGAAGTGAACCGCTGTGGTCTAAGCACTTATAGTTCATTTCACATAGTCAGTCCCAGCATGTATACTAAATGCTGTGAAAGTATAACAGCACCCCACTTGTTCGATAAGCAATCCTAGTTTTGGTGGAGTTATGTGACATTTTCAGCAGATTTACCATTTAGTACATTTACAACTGCAACGAGCATTGTGGAGAATGACTTTAAGATCATTTTTATCCATTACAAAACTAATATTTTGGGTATGCGGGAGGCAAGGTGAACATTCATCATTGTCTGAGGATTGCTGTTCCTTTTCACACCTTGTGGTGCATCAGGTGGCACTTCTCCTGTTTCCGTAGCATTTGACTGATTATTTTTCAAGGTGGAGCTGCTGACTCATTACTCAACATGGCACGAATGGAAAGCGTGCAAGGAGCCGGCCAGATTCGAACTCAGGACAATTCGCTTCGAATGTCCAGTGCTGATGCCACTACTCCGGCACGAGTCTGCGGATTGTGGCACTTTATCTCCTTGCCTCTTCATATGCTCCAATATGCTGAATCCAGCCAGCACATGTCTGCAATTGAAGTCATTATTAAATTGCTGATCATCCAAGTCATTGTGGGATCATGTAGAAAAAATATATGAAAAGAAATTGGGCTTGCTACAAAATTTTGCAAGAGTGTGATGTTACAACTTTCTCCAAAGAATACAGGTTTCCCAAAAGGTCAGTAAATAGTGTGTTTTCATTGGTTTATAATGAAGAGCTCGTTGCTATAATTATCATTACACAATTACACAACTGTTATACAACACAGAGCTGATCTGCTGATTCCATCGCAATGGATTGGTCGCTCAAGCAAGGAATAGCAAAGTGTCCCAGAATCAGGTGTGGTCTTTTTCCCGACTTTCCTTTCAAGCTAAAGACAAGAGAAAAGATCCACCTTGAAAAGCTCTGGATTATCTCCATGATTCTTTTCTCACCCTTCCTGCAGAAACTTACATGACCTCCATTAAGGGAGTGACAAATCTTCCTGTCCATTTCTATCCTAGTTACCTTATATCATTGAAGTTATATTTTCAAAGTACATTTAGTATCAAAATCCTGGGGGGAGGGGGGACCGGACGTCCTGCTTGCTTCAGGAAGGTGAAGCATCTCCTATAGCCTCTGCTTTCCAGGTGTGGTGGTCATCGCAGGACCACCATTAGCCTTGCCATGCAAGAAGTCTCTGGCATGTGGCCTCTCCTACACTACTATTCCCATAGCAACTCCTTCACGTGGCGTCCCTGTTCTTACTGGGTTTGCTATGCCATGGCGTGACCAAGTATCCAGCGGTATAACTGGGCGGGCAGGCTGGGCTCATCAGCCTTGCTTGGCAGCCAGCCGAGGAGAAAGACAATTCCGATTCCAAACCCGGGTAGATGGGACTCGTTAGCCTTGTCAGGCCATCTGTATAGGAGAAGGAAAACGCCAAATCCATCCTACAGCCTTGTGGTTGCCGCAGTCATCGCATCTCGCTGTACCGTTGTGGAAAGTTCCCCAGCCAAAAGGCTGATTTATACTTCTGTGTCACATCTATGCAATAGGTACCGCATACCCTACACTGTACCTATGTTATACCCTACGCCGTAGGGTGACTTGCACCTCCCCAAAAAAGTAACTCACATATTGCAGTGACGCAGACCACAACAACCATGATTGGTTCAATTGGTAGCATTGCATTTCCTCCTACGCATTTCCGGTTGCTTCTTCTCCACCATTTCTGTACACCAATGCAAAATAGATGAATCAAATCATCAAATCTACCAGCCGACATGCGAAAATGTTTGAAATGCATTTCCTCGTCCATGTCTCTCACGATGAAACTCAACACAGTGGCACAGAAACCCCACCGCCAACTAGCGTTTTGGAGCACACCAACGCATGCTCGCTGTGGTGTAGAGCAACACAGAAGTGAAAATCAGGACTATAGCATAGGCCACGGCATAGCCCGTCCGCACAAATATAAGTCAGCCTTTAGTCCCCAAATTGATCCCACTGCACTGCGTGACCCTCAATCCCTTAATCCCACATCCTCTTTCAATTCACACACCCGAGTCTGTTCCCACTGCCTTATTCTCTCCTAAAAGCCATGTTTCATTCCCCAAATGAATCCCACTGCCCTGCTCTCTTGCCACAGCCCTGTCAGTCCTCCAGGTAAACCCACTGCCCCTCCCTCCACCACACTCCCATGCATGTCCCTGAGCATATGCCACTACTACACTCTCGCCATAGTCCAGTGTCACTCCCCAAGTGAAACACACTGCTTACACAATCTGCAGAGCCCAATGTCAGTCCCAGAATTTATCCCACCACCCCAGTCTCACACAGAGTCCAGTGTCAGTCCCAGAATTTATCCCACCCCAGTCTCACACCAGAGCCCAGTGTCAGTCCCAGAATTTATCCCACCTCCAGTCTCACACAGAGCCCAGTGTCAGTCCCAGAATTTATCACACCTTCAGTCTCACACAGAGCCCAGTGTCCGTCCCAGAATTTAGCCCACCTCCAGTCTCACACATAGCCCAGTGTCAGTCCCAGAATTTATCCCACCCCAGTCTCACACCAGAGCCCAGCGTCAGTCCCAGAATTTATCCCACCTCCAGCCTCACACAGAGCCCAGTGTCAGTCCCAGAATTTATCCCACCACCCCGGTCTCACACAGAGCCCAGTGTCAGTCCCAGAATTTATCCCACCACCCCAGTCTCACACAGAGCACAGTGTCAGTCCTAGAATTTATCCCACCGCCAGTCTCACACCAGAGCCCAGTGTCAGTCCCAGAATTTATCCCACCTCCAGTCTCACACAGAGCCCAGTGTCAGTCCCAGAATTTATCACACCTTCAGTCTCACACAGAGCCCAGTGTCCGTCCCAGAATTTAGCCCACCTCCAGTCTCACACATAGCCCAGTGTCAGTCCCAGAATTTATCCCACCCCAGTCTCACACCAGAGCCCAGTGTCAGTCCCAGAATTTATCCCACCTCCAGTCTCACAAAGAGCCCAGCGTCAGTCCCAGAATTTATCCCACCTCCAGCCTCACACAGAGCCCAGTGTCAGTCCCAGAATTTATCCCACCACCGCGGTCTCACACAGAGCCCAGTGTCAGTCCCAGAGTTTATCCCACCGCCCCGGTCTCACACTGCAGCCAGTGTCAGTTCCCAAACCAACCACACTGCCCTGCTCTCTCTCTACAGCACTGTGTGAGTCCCCAAATTAATCTCAAAGCCGTGCCCTCACCCTGCATTCCCCAAAGTAATCCCAATGGCTCACTCTCTCCCCACGGCCCTAAATCAGTTGCTGAAGTAATTCCATGGCTCCTCTTACACCTGACAGCCATGTCAGTCCCCAAACTAATTTTCTGCTCTGCTCTGTGCCTACAGACATGTTTCATTCTCCAAACAAATGCCAATGACTCACTCTCTCCCTACAGCCTGTGTCAGTCCCCAAATTAATCCCACTGTCCTGCCCTTTCCCTACAGCAATGTGTCAGTTCCCAATCTAATCGCACTGTCCTGCTCTTTCCACACAGTCCTATGTCATTCCTCAAACTAATTCCACCTCCCCCCTCTCTGCCCACAGCCCTATGCTAGACCACATACAACTCTCATTGCCCATTCACTCCCTACAGCCACGTGTCAGTCCCCAAGCTAATCGCAATGCTCCACTCTGTCCCCGCAGCCCTGTGTCAGTCCAGAACAGATACCACTGCCCCAGTCACTCCTCACAGCCCCGTGTCTGTCACCAAAATAGTCACACTATCCAGCTACCTCACTACAGCCCTGTATCACTTTGCAAACGAAACATACTGACCTACTTTCACCAAAACCCTGTGTCAGTCCCGAATGAACCACACTGAGCTGTTATCTCCCCACAGCCCTGTGTCAGTCCCTGAACTAATCACATTGCCTCACTTTCTCCCACACCCTCTCGCCCCCGCAGCCATCAGTCGCCAAAGTAATCCCGCTGCACCGAAGTGTGTAGCAGTGGGTTTAGTTTGGAGTCTAGCACAGCGCTGTGGAGAGTGAGTCGAGCAGTGGCTTTATTTTGGGGATTTGCACTGAGCTATGAAGAGAGAGTGTTGTATTTGGATCAATTTAGCAGCTGATAAATGAGTGTGTGGTGAGAATGGGGAATTTAGACTAGTTTGGGGTTGACAGGGCTGTGGGAAGATCTTTAGTATTTGAAATTTCTATCCTGGGATAAGAGACTATCCGCCCTGTCTACACCTCTCATTATATTTGAAACCACTATGAAGACGTCACTCAGCCTCTGACGGCTCAGATAACGCAATCCAAGTTTCTCCCATATTTCCTTATAGCTAATACTCTCTAATCCGGGCAGCATCCCGGTAAATCTCTTCTTGCCTCAGTCGGAATTCTTCACAGCCTTCCTATAATGGGACAATGCGAATCACACACTGTTACATATGTGGTGAGCAGGAATGACAGCAGAGTAGCGGGCAATCAAAACATAATACGAGTGACCGGCCACAAGCTCGCTTGTCACATTCTCGCAATCAGGCCATTCCCTTTCACACACAATGCATTCTCAGCATTTTTGGCTTTTGTTCTGCTTTATGGAACAGAGCCCAATTTAAACTTCTAAGACAATAAGATCATAACACTTAGGAGCAGAATTGGGCCTTTCGGCCCCTCGAGTATGTTTCACCATTTACATCATGGCTGATTTATTACCCCTCTCAACCCCATTCTCCTCCCTTCTCTCTGTAACCTTCAATACCCAGATTAATCAAGAACCTATTGATCTCCACCTTAAATACACTCAATGATGGTTTGCACAGCTGTCTGTGGCAAAGAATTTCATAGATTCACCATCCTCTGGCTAAAGAAATTTTTCCTCATCTCTGTTCTAAATGGATGTCCCTCATTTCTGAGGCTGTATACTCAGGTCCTAGACTTACTCATTATTGGAAACATCCTCTCCATATCCACTCTTTTTAGGCCTTTTAATATTTTGATAGGCTTCAATGAGATTCCCCCACATTTGCAAGTAGAGGCCCAGTGTCATCAAACGCTCCTCATGTATATCCTTTTCATTCCTGGAATCATTCTCATGGATTTCCTCTGTACTCCCTCAATCCCAGCAAATTCTTTCTTAAATATGAGTCCCAAAACTGCCCACAGTACTTCAAGTGCAGTCTGACCAATGCCTTATAAAGCCCCACCACCACATCCTTCATTCTGTATTCTAGTCCTCTCAAAATGAATGCTAACATTGCATTTGCCTTTCTTACCACTGATTCAACCTGCAAGTTAACCCTTAGGGAATCCTGCATGAAGTCCTCCAAGTTGCTTTGTATCTCTGATTTTGGATATTTAGAAAATAGTCCACCTTTATTTCTTCTGCCAAAGTGCATGACCATGCACTTCCCAACACTGTATACCATCTGCCACCTAGCTCATTCTCCCAATCCGTCTTTCAGCAGACACCCTGCTTCCTCAGCACCATCTGCCATTTCACCTGTCTTCATATAGTCCACAAACTTGGCCACAAATCCATCATTTCCTTCAACTAAATCATTGCCGTGCAACATGAAAAGAATCGGTCCCAACACTGACCCCTGTGGAACACCACTAATCACCAGCAGCCAAACAGAAAAGGCCCCTTTCTTCCCACTCTTTGCTTATTGCCAGTCAGCCAGCTTTCTATCCACTCTAGCACCTTTCCGATAATACCATGGGCTCTTATCTTATTGAGAAGCCTCATGTGCAGCACCTTGCCTAAGGCCTTCTGAAAATTCAAATAAACAACTTCCTCTGCGGCCCCTTTGTATATACTGCTTGTTACTTCTTCAGAGAATTTCAATAGAATGTTAGGCAAGATTTTCCCTTGAGAAAACCATGCTAACTTTGGCCTGTTTTATCATGTGCCTCCAAGTACCCTGCAATTTCATTTTAATAATAGATTCCAATATCTTTCCAATCATTGAAGTCAGGCTAACTGGCCTATAATATCCGTTCTTCTGCCCCTCTGTCTTCTTGAAGAGTGGAGTGACATTTGCCATGTTCCAGTCTTCGGGAACCATTCCAGAATCTAGTGATTCTTGAGAAATCTCTAGTAATACCTCCACAATTGCTTCAACTACCTCTTTCAAAAGGGTGTAGTCCATCTGGACCCAGTGACTTACTTTTCAGCTTCCCAAGCACCTTCTCCTTAGATATAAATACACTCACTTCTACCCACTGAGACACTCGTATATTTGACATTCTGCTAGTGTCTTCCACAGTGATTGATGCAAAATACTTACTGATTTCCTCCGCCATTTCCTTGTTCCCCTTTTCTACCTCCCCAGTGTCATTTTCCAATGTTCCTATACCCACTCTCATCTCTCTTCTATTCCTTATATATCTGAAAAAAACTGTATCCTATTTTACATTATTGGCTAGCTTGCCTTCTTATTTCATCTTTTCCCTCTTTATGGCTTCTGTATTTGCCTTCTGTTGGTTTTTAAAAGCTTCCCAATTCTCTACTTTCACACTAATTTTTCTTATATTATATGCCCTCTCTTTTGCTCTTATGCTATCAGACACGGTTGCCTCATCCTTCCTTTAGAATGCTTCTTCATCTTTGGGATGTATTTTTCCTGCGGCTTCCTAATTTCTCTCAGAACTATCAGCCATTGCTATTCTGTTGTCATCCCTGCTGGTGTCCCCTACTAATCAACTTTGGCCAGCTCCTCTCTCATGCACTTGTAATACAATTTACTCCACTGTAATACTGATACATATGATTTTAGCTTCTCCTTCTTAGCTGCAGGGTGAATTCTATCAAATTATGTTCACTACCTCCAAAGGGTTCCTTTACCTTAAACTTCCTGATCAAATATAGGTCATTATGTAACACCCCATTCAGAACTTCCAATCCTCTATTGGGCTCAACCACAAGCTTCCTTAAAAAGCTATCTTCCAGGCATTCTACAAATTCCCTCTCTTGAGACACCAACCTGATTTTCCCGATCAACCTACATAATGAAATCCCCCATGACTATCGCAATATTGCCCTTTTCTATCTCCCATTGCAATTTGTAGCCCACTTCTTGGCTACTGTTTGGGGGCCTTTCACCCTTGCAGTTTCTTAACTCTACCCACAAGGATTCTACATCTTCCATTCCTATGTCACCTCTTTCTAAAGATTTTTTAATATTTTTTATCAATAGAGCCACTCCACTCCCTCTGCCTACCTGCCTGTCCTTTCGATACAATGTGTATCCTTGTACATTGTCTTGTTTCAGCCACAACTTGGAGATGCCCACAACGTCATACCTGCTGATCTTAACTGCACTACAGGATCATCTTCCTTATTCCGTATACTGTGTGCATTCAAATGACTCAGCATAAGGGAAGCGATAAACTATCCCCAAAAGCTATTGATGCCCCTACTTTACAGAGTCAAACAGCACAGAAACAGACATTTGTCCAGGGACACCATTAAGTACCCAACAACACTAATCCCATTTCTCACCATTTGTTCTGAGACTTTACCATTCAGGAGCTGCCCAGAGTACTTTATAAACATGACAGTATTTATCCTCAGCACCTAGTTAGGCAACAAGTTCCAGACTGCAACCACCCTCTGGGCGAAAATCTTCTTCCTCAGGTTCCCTCTAGCACTTCAACCTGTGCATACTGGTTTTAGATATTGCACTGCCCACCCTATATACAGTATGTTCCTCATAATCTTGGAAAGCAGGCAGAGCAAGTTGAGAGTTTTCATTCCTAGGTGTGAAAATCACCAACTATTTGTCCTGGTCCAGCTACAGTGATGATGCCTAGAAAGCACAATAGCACCTGTATCTTCTCAGAAGGCTATAAGGAAATTTGGTGTCTCCCTGATGACTGCTATCAGTTTTCACAGATGCACCGTAGAAAGGATCTTATATTGCAATTGGGTATGGTACCTACTCTGCACCAGATTGCAAGGCACTGCAGAGAGTTGTGAACACAGGCCAGTCCTTCACCTAAACCAGTCTCTGTTCCACCCTCTCTGACTGCATTTCCCCTTGCCTCAGGAAAGCAAATGTAATTAAGGACCCCTCCCAGCCTGGTCATTCTCTCTTCTCCCCACTCCCATCAGGCACATTGCAAAACATTAAGAGTATTTATCACCAGACTCAAGGACAACTTCAATCCCGCTGTGGTCAGACTCTTGAATAGACTTATCAGAAGCTAAAGGATGAATTTCGATCCCCCAGTCAACCTCAACATTGCTCGTGCACTTTGTCAACCTGAACCGCACTTTCCCTCTAACTACAACCAGTGGCCACTTTATTTGGTACAGCTGTACCCCTATTTGTTAATTAAAATATCTAATCAACCAATCATGAGGCAGCAACTCCATGCATAGAAGTATATAGACATGGTCAAGGGTTGTTCACACCAAGCATCCTAAAGGGTATGAAAAGTGATCTAAGTGACTTTGACTGTGGAATGATTGCTGGAGCCAGTCAGGGTGGTGTGAGTATCTCAGAAACTGCTGATCTGGGATTTTCACACACTACAGTCTCCACAGTTTACAGAGAATTGTGCAAAAACCAAAACAAAAGCATCCATTGAGTGGCAATTCTCCTCATCAATGCCTTGTTAATGAGAGAGGTCAGAGGAGAATGACCAGACTGGTTCAAGCTGAAAGGGAGGCAACAGTAACTCAAATAACCATGCATTATAACAGTGCTGAAAAGCATCTCCTGAATGCACAGACCATCAAATCTTGACGTGGATGGGCTAGACCAGTAGAAGACCATACCGGGTTCCACTCCTGTACCTCAGAAAGTGGCCACTGAGTGTATATTCTACATTTGGTTGTCATTTTACTGCCTCAGTATGCTTATGTGAGAAATGATCTATCTTGGAATATACAAAGCAAAGGGTTTTTTAAATTGTATCTCAGTACACATGACAATCACGAAATAACACTAATAACCCGCTATCAGCTCATCCTTTCCCCAAAAGGGCAATTACTTTACCTTTGACGATTTATATTGAAATTATTTAGGATAGTGATACATTAATAAGGAATTATTTACAGCAAGATTATTTACAGTCAGACATCTTCGCAAAGTTCTGAGTCACAAAAACCTGTTGGTCATTCTTCAGCCAATGGCACTATGTTTTCTGGAAATCTGTCTTCTAGGTTTTAATACCCACTGAGGTATGTTGAAAAAAAGCAGGCTAGCTGAAGGATCTTTCTTAGACACTGTCCCCTCCCTCGATTGTTGGGGATGCCTGATTTCTGTTCATAGAGTGAATCTGGAGAGGCAGTTAAGCAAGGACAGTCTTCTGCACATGGCAGCAGCTACCCTTTGGAACATACCCTCTGCCGGGAATGGAGAGGTGGCAGAAATGTCTTCACCCTCTGCATCTGAGAGGGGCACAAGATTTATTTCATACCATTGCTCCTTTTAGACTGGCTTTGCATCTCCATCAGGGGATGCAGCACTCAATGGAAGTGCCTGTGACTTAGCTCGCAGTGGACTGTCGTCCTCCCCGTTGTCCACCAACAGCGGCCGATGCAACAAGTCCTCCCTGCCTCCGGTTGTCTGAAGCTTCCAGGTCCAGGATCCAGATTGCAATCCTCAGCAGCAGTGATAACTGTATCTGCAAGCTCCTCCCCAGAGCTTGTGAAGCTTTTGGCGGCCACAGGAAGAGGAAGGGTTGGTTCCAGCTGACGCCCTTCCCCTTTTATTGGAGCAGAACGGTCTACAGGTTAGCTGCCAGCTCCTATTCCTCTCCCTGGGGATCGGACAAAGGGCGGCACACCTCTGCTGTTTTAGCCAGAGGGTGATGAATCTGTGCCACAGTCATTGCCACAGTCAGCTGTGGAGGCAAAGTCATTGCATATATTTAAAGCAGAGGTTGACAGATTCTTGATTAGTAAGGGCATCAAAGGTTATGGGGAGAAGGCAGGAGAGTGGGGTTGAGAGGGATGATAAATCAGCCATGATGGGATGGTGGAGCAGACTCGATGAGTTAACTCTGCTCCTATTTCTTATGATCTTATGGTCATTCTGACTCATAAAAGCATTTATCAGCACTTGACCTATAGCAGTTCAGGTGTTCTTCAGTAAAGATTTTTTTGTTAAGTTACAACATTGTAGATCAGTTTCATTGTCATGTCTTTATGACTTCAGTCTGACAGCCGGTTGCTCCCCTTCACTTCTAGTTCAAATCCTTGATGACCCTTAATGTAAATCTGATCATTGATCAGTTCCCACTTAGACTTTGTCTGCAACTCTGCAAGTATTACTCTGTTTATAATATTTGTATTAACAGAGCTTTAAACTTAATCTCCTTATTGCCATTTGTGAAGGTTTTTTGATAAGCTAGCTGCCTTGGATTATATCACAACTTGCCTGGAATGTCAATTCTTTAAAATCCATTAAAAAAGTATATTTTCTGAACCTACTTCATCTGCCATTTCTGAGATTATTTACAGTAATTCGTTGGATGAACTTCAAAAGTTCTGTTATCTTCATGGCATTAATATGATATCAATGGCTCTCTTGTGTATTAACCTATATTACATCATTCTTTTGGAGATGAGTATTGTATGAATATTACCAGTACAATAGAGTACCCACTTTCTCTCAAATGTGTGCAATCTTGACTAATCACCAAACAGTACTTTCTCAGAAATAAACTCTTCAGTAATAGTTGATTTCGATTTTATCAGTATCTCACGCCTCCAGGTCTCATCGTGAGCTTGGATCAAACATGACAGAAGAGACAAACAGATAGTGAGCCAAGAGTTCTCTTGACAGTGAGAAAATTTTTGACCAAGCAAAAAAATCAAAAAATCAAGGCAAAACTGAGATCAATAGGAATCAGAGTCTTCCCTTGTGGGAGTCATAACTCTTCTGAAGCAGGGCATCATTGCAAGAGAGCAGTCTTTGTGATCTCATTAATGATCTTCCTTCTGTCATGACATCAGAAGTGGGAATAGCTGCCAATATTTGCACAATGTTAATTCTATTCACAACTGCACAGAAACATGAAATAGTTCATGTCTACAAGGATCACAATTGGATATCATTCAGATGGAGTGATATATGGCCTTAACAGGCACACTCCACAAGTGCAAGGTAATAACCATCTTCAACTAAAGAGACCCTACCTCCTACCCTTGATATCCAATGGTTGCTTGAATCTCTCATCATCACCACTGCAGCCACGTAGATACTGTGGCTGCAAGAACAGCTCAGAAACTGTTAGTCACATATAAGTTAGTCTCATAGTGAAATACTCCCAGCTGCTTTGATGAGCACAGCGACAGCACATAAGAAGCCCAATAGTATCCAGGATGATGCACCTTACTTGATTGCATTCTATCTGCCCTCCAAAACATTCACTCCCTCCACCACTGGTACTTTAAGGCTGCAATAGGTTCCATCTACAAAATGCACTGGTGTTTCCTGCCGAGGCTACACCAGCAACAATTCCCAAGCAATGAGACACAGCAAGAAATAACATGGAAACATGCCCTGTGGCTCCCTGAGAGCATGATATCTACCAAACACTCATTTACATTGATCGAAGTCTAAGTCAAAGTAATTTTTATTATCAAAGTACATATATGTCCCAATATACAACACTGACATTCATTTTCTTGCAGACATACTTAATAAGTCTATCGAATAATAACCATAACAGAATCAGTGCAAGGCCACTCAACCAGACTGAAGATGACAACAAACTGTGCAAATACAAAAAGAAGAAATAACAACAATAATAAATAAATAAGCAGTAAATATCGAGAGCATGAGATGAAGAGTCCTTGAAAGTGAATCCATTGGCTGTGGGAATATTTCAATGATGGGGCAAGTGAAGTTGAATGAAGGTTTCCCCTTTGGTTCAAGAGGCTGACGGTTGAGGGGTAATAACTGTTTCTGAACCTGGTGGTGTGGCTCCCGAGGCTCTTGTACCTTCTTCCTGATGGCAGCAGTAAGAATAGAACATGGCCTGGGTGGTGGGGGTCCTACATTAATCCTATTTTATTCTTCGCACATTCTCATCAATACCTTCCTGCCATACACCAGCACAACAAGGGCAAATTTACAGTGGTTAATTAACCTCCCTCTTTGAGACATGGGATGAATCAGACCATGCAGAGGAAACCCGCACATTTACATCAAGAACATGAAAACTGCATAAGAGCAAAGGCCTTTTCAATCAATGCCTCTGGCTATGATGCAACAGCTCTGCTAGCTGTGCCACTAAGCCATACAAACATGCACCCTTTTTCCACCAAGAGGGACAAGGGCAGAAGATGCATGGAAACACTGCTACCTTCAGGGTGTCCTTCAAGCTACACAACTACCCTGACCTATGAAGTGCAGTAAGGTTCTACCAACCCTATTCGAGATTCTTGTTTTGTGTCGATCTGTAGCAAGCCCGAACACTTACTTAATGTCGATGCTATGTTGACAAATCATACTAAAGTTAAATAAACAAGTCAATACCTACAATAGTGTGATAGGATTTCTTAATTAAACATAAAATGAAGCAAAACACAAAGCAATAAAAAACATAATAAAATGTTTTACAGTATAGATCAGATAAATGCAAGCAGGCACTGAGGTTGGGTGAGACTAGAACTAGAGGCTATAGATTAAGGATGAAAGAGGAAATGTTTTAGACCATAAGACTATAAGACATAGGACCAGGATTAGGCCATTCGGCCCATTTGAATCTGTTTTGTCATTTCATCATGTCTCATTTATTAACTCTTCCAGTCCCATTCTCCTGACCTCCCCATTATTTTTTATGTCCTCATTAATCAAAAATCTATTAACCTCCACTTTAAATATACACAATGACTCGGCCCCTATAGCCATCTGTGGCAATGAATTTCACAGACTCACCACCCTCTGGCTAAAGAAATTCCTCCTCATCTCTGTTTTAAAGAGACATCCTTCTTTTCTGAAACTATGCTTTCTGGTCCTAGACTGCCCCACTACAGGAAACATCCTCTCTACTTCTCCACATGCACTCTGTCTAAGAATTTCAATATTTGATAGATTTTAATGACTCCCCCCCCCCCCAACCACCATCTTCTAAACTCCAAACAGTACAGGCCCAGATCCATCAAATGCTCCTCTGAGATCATTCACTTGAACCTTCTCTGAACTCTCTCCAAAGCCAGCACATTCTCTCTAAATATAGGACCCAAAACTGCTCACAATACTCCAAGTGAGGTTTGTCCAATAACATCAAACCTCAGCATTACATCCCTGCTTTTATATTCTGGTCATCTTGAAATGAATGCTAACATTGTATTTGCCTTCATTACTGATGCACCATCAATAACTCTCAGAGACGTGAGGTGAGATATAGGCTTTTATTGGCTGGAAGAAAGAACAAGCAGCAATTGACCACCATGCTACATCCTGGAGACTGAGAGGCAGGGCTCAGGCCCCAATCGCATTTATACCGGGGTCTGTGGGAGGAGCCACGATTAGTGGGAGGAGCCATAGGAGCAGTCGGGGGGGGGCGTGTCCAGACAGGTATATGTAGTTCACCACAATTACCACCAACTCAACCTGCAAGATAACCTTAAGGAAATCCTGCACAAGGACTCCCAAGTCCCTTTTCACTCTGATTTTTGAATTTTCTTTCCATTTAGAAAATAGTCTACCAAAGTGCATGACCATACACTTCCCTACACTATATTCTTTGACAAGGTGCCACACATGAGTCTGCTGTAAGAGCCCACGGTATTACAGGGAAGTTACCAACATGGTTAGAGCATCGACTGATTAGTCAGAGGCAGCAAGTGGGAATAAAAGGATCCTTTTCTGGTTGGCTGCCAGTGACTAGTGGTGTTCCACAGGGGTCAGTGTTGGGACCACTTCTTTTTATGCTGTTTATTAATGATTTAGATGTAGGAATAGATGGCTTTGTCGCCAAGATTGCAGAGGACACAAAGATTGGTGGAGGGGCAGGTAGTGTTGAGGAAACAGGTAGGATGCAGAAGGACATAGACAGATGAAGAGAATGGGCAAGAAAGTGGCAAATGAAATACAATGTTGGAAAATGCACAGGCATGCACTTTGATAGTAGAAATAAATGTGTGGACTATTTTGTAAATGGGGAGAAAATCCAGGAATCAGATGCAGAAGGACTTGTGAAGGTTAACTTGCAGGTTGAGTGGGTGGTGAGGAAGGCAAATGCCATGTTAGCATTCATTTCAAGAGGTCTAGAATACAAGAGCAGGGATGTGATGCTGAGGCTTTATAAGGCACTGGTGAGGCCTCACCTTGACTATTGTGAACAGTTTTGGGTCCCTCATCTTAGAAAAGATGAGCTGGCATTGGAGAAGGTCCAGAGGTGGTTCACAAAGATGATTCTAGGAATAAAATGGTTATCATACGAGGAACATTTGATGGCTCTGGGTCTGTACTCTCTGGAATTCAGAAGGATGAGGAGGGATCTCATTGAAACCTTTTGAACGTTGAAAGGCCTAGACAGAGTGGATGTGGAAAGGATGTTTCCCATGGTGGGAGAGTCTAGGACAAGAGGGCACAGCCTCTGGATAGAGGGGCACCCTTTCAAAACAGAGATGCAGAGAAATTTCTTTCGCCAAAGGGTGGTGAATTTGTGGAATTTGTTGCCACATGTAGCTGCAGAGTCCGGGTCATTGGGTGTATTTAAAGCAGAGATTGATAGGTTCTTGATTAGACATGGCATCAAAGGTTATGGGGAGAAGGCCAAGAACTGGGGTTGAGGAGGAGATAAAAAAAAAGGATCAGCCATGATTGAATGGCAAAGCAGACTCGATGAGCCAGATGGCCTAATTCTGTTCTTCTGTTTTATGGTCTTGTATTTCATCTGCCACTTTGCTTATTCACCTAATCTGTCCTTTTGCAGACTTCCTGCTTCCTCAATGCTACATGACCCTCGACCTATCCTTGTACCATCCACAAATCTAGCAACAATATCATCATTATTAAGAGATACATGCGGGAGAACTTCTTCAGTCAGATGGTGGTGAGAGTGTGGAATAAGCTGCCAGTGAATGTTATGGATAGGGTTTGGATTCTACATTCAAGAGAAGTTTGGATTGGTACATGGATGGGACGGATATGGAGATTTATGGATCAGGTTGATGGGACTAAGCAGAATAATAGTTTGCCACAGACTAAATGGGCCAAAGGGTCTGTTTCTGTGTTGTTCTCCTCCATGACTCGATTTTAACTTACCTTTAATCCTAGTGCTGGTTTCCTTATCAGAAAGAGCAATTTTGGAGCAGCAGTTCTGAAGAGCAATTCAGAATCAGAAACAGGCTTATGACTTGGCTGCTGTGTCCCAATCTGGAAGGATAGTTTGCTCCAACAAACAAATGCTGAAGTAACTCAGCAGATTGAGCAGCTTCTGTGGAAGACAATAGACCATTGACGTTTCAGGTCAAGACATATTGCTGTTTTGCTGCATCAACCTGTGTCCATGGTCACAATGATAACTATCCAAGTTTACAGTTAGAACCTAGAACAGAACCCACAATGTTGAGCTGACCTTCTAACTTACTCTAAGATCAATCTGACCCTTCTCTCCTACATAGCCCTCCATTTTCTATCATCCATGTGACTATTTTCCAAATGGGGAGAAAATTCAAAAATCTGAGGTGCAAAGGGACTTAGGAATCTTTGTGCAGGATTCTCTAAAGGTTAACTTGCAGGTTGAGACAGTGGTAAGGAAGGCAAATGGAATGTTAGCATTCATTTTGAGAGGACTAGAATAGGAAAGCAAGGATGTGATGCTGAAGCTTTATAAGGCATTTGTCATACCACACAGAGTACCGAGAGCAGTTTTGGGCCTGTTATCTAAGAAAAAGATGTGCTGAAATTGGAAAGGGTCTCGAGGGGGTTCACAAGAATGATCCCATGAATGAAAGGTTTATGATGAGGGCAATCTCATTGAAAGCTATCGAATATTGAAAGGTCTGAATAGAGTGGATGCTTCCTATAGTGGGTGAGTCTAAGACCGGAAAGCACAGCTTCAAAATAGAGGAAGCACCATTTAAAACAGAGGTGAGGAGGAATTTATTTTGTCAGAGGGTGGTTAATCTATGGAATTCATTGGCACAGACAGATTGAAGGCCAAGATATTGAGTATATTTAAGGCGGAGGTCGGTAGGTTCTCAATTAGTTGATTAGGGTGTCAAGAGTTTCACAGAGAAGGTAGGAAAATGGGGTGGGTTAATGGACTAATTCTGCTCCTGTGTCTTATGGTCTTATGAAATCTAGGATTTGAATCTGAAAAATTATAAAATGATAGTCTTTGTAAGTGTATTTCCCTTTAAATCCATCTGGATCATCCTCTTTAAATGTTCATCATCCTATTATTTCTGAAACCACCCATCAACAGTAAAATAGGAAGTGTTGCTGTCCAATAATGAAATGCTGCTGTAGATTGTATCTTTTTTAAATGCCTGCTGGGTTGACAGTTTTTGATAGATTCTGTCTCTCTGAATTTGCTGGCACTTGCATGATCTTTTTTCTCCATCCTTTTTCCCTACGGTGATCAAGGCCAGATTAATTGTTGTCCTATTATCCTGAGATGCTGGTAGTAGCTGGTTTTTGGTTTGTTAAGATTAAGCAATGACAAATGATACAATGTTAATAGCAAAACAATAACTGATAATGATGCCAACACAATGAGGAAGTTCCAGAATGTTTTATGAATGGTCCTATCCAACAACCATATAAGTTGTTATACTGGATTTTTAAGATTTATTTAGAGATACTACACAGTAACAGATCCTTTTGGCCCAACGAGCCCAAACCACCTAGTTACACCCACATAACCAGTTGACCTACCAACCCACACATCTTAGGAATGTTGGAGGAAACCAGAGCTGGAGGAAACCCAAGCTGTCATGGGGCAAATATACAAACTCCTTACAGACAACAGTGAAATTGATCCCCTTCAAATAAGAATTCTTTATTAACTGATTTTATTACCTCTACAGACATTGGTTCTATGTTCTTAACTGAGACCTGGTTAAAGTCAAATGAATACAGCCAATTGCCTTCCGCTGACTATGATAGTTCCAGCATATCAAGACCATGTGGATGAGGTGGTGGGCTTGTCACACTGTTCTAAAAGCATTTTAGGTGCAACCTACTGTATGTCAACATATTTTCAAGTTTTGAGGTACACATGTTTAAAATTTGTGGTACGCATCATGTCCTCTGTGTTATCATTTATTGCTCTCCAAAATTCAATGCCTGCTTTCTCTTTGAATTTTCTGAATTTCTATTCTCTTCTATCCTAGCTGAGAGAACATTACCTAATACTTCACTGAGCCCACTTATCGACTTGTAACTGCACGTGGTTTTGCAATGACAAAAGGGTTAATATTATTGATGCCTCTCTGTCTGATACCACTATCTCTGATCATTTTTGTATACTTTTTGATGTCCTCCTTGCTGTAGCCAAGACCACAAAATAAATTACAATTAAAAAAACCTTCTCTTGATGCTGCAACAAAACTTAAATTCTCCGAGTTGACTAGTTTATCTGACCCTGTGACCTAAACTGCTCAGAATGGTTGATTCTTTCAACAAAACTTGACAAATATATTAAACACAGTGCCTCCCCTTGGGGTTTAAAATAAATCGCTTAGTAAAACATCACCATAGTTAAACGATTCTGTCCACAAACTCAAGAGGTCATGCAGCGTAGTTGAGAGAAAATAGAGGAAACTGGACCAGCTAGAAGTCAAATGTAATATTTTTAAGGAAAAACTAGGCTCCTGTAATACTGCTATACACTTTGCAAGAACAGCCCATTTTTCCAAGATTATTACAGAGAAAAGTGGCAATTAAAGAATACTGTTCTCAACTATAAACCAACTATTGAACCGTGCACCAACCTATAGTGTCCTCAGTCAAGCTGCTGCCACAAAATGTGAGGAATTTGCAATATTTTTTTATCAACAAAATTACTTTAATTAGGGAGAGTGGGGCTACAGATATTAGCCTTTGCACGGCCAACCAGATGGCAACTATGTCAAAATACACAAGTATTTCCAATTTAGAACTCTATAAGATTGTACCAAAGAGTAAACTATCTACTTGCTGTCTCAAACTTGTCCTGCTGCACTTTTAAATACTCTTTTGATAGTGTTTTCAATTCTGTTGGCAAAAATATTCACATTTCCCTTAAAACTGGAGTTTTTCCGGATGTCTTCAAAAGTGTGGCTGTCAGACCCCTCCATAAAAAGCCAAATCTTGATAGCGAGGCAGTAGAAAACTACAAGCCTATTATTAAATCTTCTCTTCCTGCGCAAGGTACTTGAGAAAGTCATTTTCAACCAACTCAACAACTTTCTGAATGAGAACAATATTCTAGATAAATTTCAGTCTGGTTTTAGAGCAAACCTCAGCAGGGAGACAGCCCTTGTCAAAATTGTCAATGACCTTAGGATCAACTTCAACACCAACAAAGCATCACTGCTAATTTTTCTAGACCTCAGTGCTGCCTTCAACACAATTGACCACAACATTCTCTTAGATAGCCTTGGAATTGAGTTGGCCTCTCTGGTGGTGCCCATAATTGGTTTTGTTCATATATCCTAGAAAGATTTTCTTTTGTCTGTCTTGGGAGACCAATTTTCTAAGAGATATAAATGTACCTTTTGGTGTTGCTCAGGGAAACCGTCTTGCTTCCCTACTCATTTCCTTATACCTGCTCTCCTTCAGAGACATAATTGGAGAGCATAAACCTGATTTGCACAGTTATGCAGATGACACACAATTGTAGATTGTGATTGTGGTAGGGTCTGATGATGATAACGTCCTATCTTCTCTGACTTCTCGTATGGCTGCAATAACTGATGAATGAGCAATTATTTCCTACAACAAAATGAAGATAAAACTGAAATACTTTGGGTAGGTCCCAAAGCCAAAAGCGATAAATTTCTTGATAAACTTGGGAACCTGACTCCCATTGCAAAATCAGAAGTAACGAGCCTTGGTGTTATCCTTTGTTCAGATTTGCATTTTAAATCCCACATAAAGAAAGTGACCAGAGCAGCATGTCTGCACTTAAGAAATATTGCAAAGATACATGTGTTTCTGTCACATAATGATGCAGAAAAACTAATTTGTGCCTTTATAGTGGATAGAGTAGATTACTGCAATGCACTTATTACTGGCCTTCCAGAGCAATTTATTGACAAACTTCAACTCATTCAAAACACTGCGGCTAGACTTTTAACTAAAAAAAATGATGAAGGATTTCACTCCCATGCTAGCAACTCTGCATTAGCTGTCTGTATCTTTAAGATTTGATTTTAAAGTTCTTTTAGTTGTTTTTAAAGCTCTTAATGGTCTGGGACTGGAGTACAACATGGAATCATTTTCGTTTTATAATCCTGCTCGAGTCCTCAGGTGTTCTTCACCAGTTTCTTAAATTTAAACAATCTCCATTAAAAGATAATTGGCAGGTCAGCTTTTTTGAACTATGCTCCTAAACTGTGGAACTGAATGCGAAAAACTATAAGGGATACTGACTCAGTTGATACCTTTAAAGGACAGCTCAAAATCTACCTATTTAACCTTGCTTTTAACTAACATCTTTTAGACTTTTATTTTCATGTTTATTTTTATTTTTATTTTCTTATTTATATCTTTTCCCTTCATAAAGCATTTTGAACTGCATCATCAAAGTGCTGTATAAATAAAGTTATTAAAACTATAAATGAAAATGATCCCCTTTCACACTAAACAATTGAAGATCAGGTTGTAATATTACTGAAGTCACCATACAAAGATAGACTTGTGTTTATTTAAAGCTCTTCATAACTTCAGACCCAAAGTCAGTGAAGCACCTTTGAAGCGTCATCAGCATCATAGCATAGGATTGCAGAAGCTGGTTTCTGCCTTGCAAGCTCCCAGAAAAAGCAAATTGATAATGACCACTTCAAACGTTTCTAGCAAATACGCACTGAGGGCTAAATATTGGCCAGTATTCAGGAGAGAAGTTCTGATCGTTTATAACCATCTAAGAGGCCAGATGTAATTTCACTTGAAAAGCTCATCTGGAAGATGAAATCTTTGACAATTTATCTCTCTTTCTCCCCCTAGTTCTTGGAGCAGACAATTACGATTTAATGCTCCAGTCTTCAAAGTGGGAATTGAAAAACCATCCCTTCTAAATTTGAGACGAAACTTCTGCCATTGAGCTCACATACACCTGCCAGCCAAAAGATTTGCTGATTGCTGATTAATTGTAAATATGTATAATGACTGAAGAAGAACGACTGAAGTGACTCACAGTCGAATAAATATGGACAAGACATACCATGTAAACAGAGCCAGCTGTTAGGTAATGCAGGCGTGAATCACTGTATCTATTACCTAGCACTAAAGAGTTCTGAAGATGACGTATAAGTGCAGCACGTGTATTCCTGACATATACATTTCCAGAAGTCAACAACTGGTCAGGTTAAGCAGAAAATCCAGTTTAAACTCTCAGTGCTATGCTGATCTTTTTCCTTCTCACTTCTGCTTTCTCTTTAAAACTCCCAGGCAAGTGACTCCACAAGCAAACAGCTGCACAGCCCTATTGGGAGGTTCTGCCTCCATAACTCAGAGTGTCTCACTTTAAGCATTAGAGCTGAGGGTGTGTGTGGATGCACCTGATGCATCACAAAAACCTGAGCAAGCTCTCGATTTTATTTCCAGAGCCATTATGCAATAAAACGTATCAGAAATTAATTTTTTCTGAAATGATTTGTTCACGCTGTTTTCAATCTTGTTTCTATTCTCTGCAAGTAAATGGGAGCTGCTATGGGAACCTATCAGAGTCCACCATTGTTGCTTCCTGCTCGTGCTCACAAATGGAAAACGTTATTCATTTTAATTCCAGTTTCTGCCCTTGCTCCAGTGTAATATATCCCTTGATATTTCCCTGTCCCTGCATTCCTCTGTTCTCCCCCTCTATTTCTAGGACTATTTAGTGACATATTCCCCATCAAACCAACTGACTTCCATAGCTACCATCACAAAACTCCTTCCCATTCTGTTTCCTTAGAAGCTCTTGTGCATTCTTCCAAAATCTTTTTCTCTGTTGCCTTTTTATCAAAGAAGAAACTTTTCATTCAATGGGGGGTCTATTGCAGTTTTGACTCCACACTGCCTTAGAACACAGAACATAGTGCAGGACAGGCCCTTCAGTCCGTGACGTTATGCCAACCTTTTAAACGTCTCTAAGCTTAATCTGAACTTTTCCTCCTACATAGCTCTCCATTTTTCTATCATCTAAGTGTCTAAGAGTTTCTTAAATGCCCCTACCATCAACCCCTAGCAGGCATTCCATGCACTCGCCACCCTCTGAGTAAGAAAAAATTACCTCTGACTTTCCCTCTGGCTATACTTTCCTCTAAACACCTGAAAATTACGCTGCCTCATATGAGATTCTACTGATAATTTCCAAAAAAGCACACCATTTTGCCTCACTTTCAGGCATTGATTCTGCTACTTCAATTTATAACTCACAAACCTGTCAGAATAAAAGGCGAAGATATGTAGTAGTAGTAGGCCTCTGTTAGTCTCAATAGACCATGGATTTGCACCTTGGAAAGTTTCCAGGGCGCAAGCCTGGGCAGGGTTTTTTTATATGGAAGACCAGCAGTTGCCCAAGCTGCAAGTCTCCCCTCTTCATGCCACCAATGTTGTCCAAGGGAAGGGCATTAGAAAAGGCAAAGATAACAGGTTTAAGGAATTGGTTTTTGAGAGATATTGAGGCCCTGGTTAAGAAAAAGAAGGAGGTGCATAGCAGGTAGAGGCAGGAAGAAACAAATGATGGACTTGAGGAGTTTGAGAAATGAAAGAAAACACTCAAGAAGGAAATCAGGCGGGCTAAAAGAAGGCATGAGGTTGCTCTAACAGACAACATGAAGGGCTTCCCCAGATACAGTATGTTAAGAGCAAAAAAATAGCAAGGAATAAACATGGTTCTCTACAAGATCAGAGTGGCCATTTATGCATGGACCGGAAAGAGATGTGGGAGATTGTAAATGAGTTTTTTGCATTTGTATTAATTCAGGTCCATAGAGTTTATAGAAGTGAGACAATGCAGCAGTGAAGTCATGGACCATATACAAATTACAGAGAAGGACATAGAGTCATAGAACACTACAGCACAGTAACAGGCCCTCCAACCCATAGTCCTTACCAAATTATTAATCTGACTAGTCCCATTAACCAGTACACTGACCATAGCACTCCATACCCCTCTGATCTATGTACCTATCCAAATTTTTCTTAAATGTTGAGAGAACATCCACTACTTTTGCTGACAGCTCACCACCTTCTGAATGAAGAAGTTTCCCCTCACATTTCCCTTAAACATTTCACATTTCACCCTAGTTGACCTCTAGTTCTAGTTCTAGTCTCACCCAACCTCAGTGGAAAAAGCCTCCTTGTATTTACTCTATCTGTACCCCTCATAATTGTGTATACCTCTGTGAAACTTCTGATTCTTCTATGCTCTAGGGAATGAAATCCTAACCTATTCAACTTGTCCCTGTAACTCAGGTCCTGTGTCCTGGCAGCATCCTTTTAAATTTTCTCTGCACTCTTTCAATCTTATTTACTCCTTTCCTATAGGTAGGTGATTAAAACTGCACACAATACTCCATATTAGGGCTCACCAACATCTTATACAACTTCAACATAAAATCCCAACCCCTATACTCAAAACTTTTATTTACAAAGGCCAAGAATACCTTCTAATAACTTACCTAATAACTTAGTTGTTTGCTGTCTTGAGCAATTTAGAGTGACTGACTCCCCAAGGACAGAGAAAGTGTTACTTTGAACCCTTTGGGAGGTTGCTGAAGAAATTACAGAGGTCCTAGCAGAGATATTTAAAATGTCCTTCACCATGGGTGAGGTGGCAGAGGATTGGAATGTAGCTAATGTTGTTCCATTGTTTAAGAAAGGCTCAAAGAATAAGTCAGGAAGTTATAGACTGGTGAGCCTGAAATCAGTAGTGGATAAGTTATTGGAAGGTATTCTAAGTGAACAGGTAAAAAAGTATTTTGATAGACAGACACATTGGTTCGGGATAGTCAACATGATTTTGTACATGGTTGATCAGATTTTTTGAGGAAGTTAACTGTTGTGTTTTGTAACACTATAACATTAAACTAATTCAAGAAAACACAAAGAATTCAGAGATGCAGGTTTAGCTTAAGCTTTACTTAAAGCAAGGCCTGCACATATCACATGATAGCGTGATTACGTATGCAACTAAAGTATTTTACATATATCCTGTAATTATTTAAACAAACAAGAAAGTTTAATTAACCTATTTATTTATATAAGATTAATCAAATAATATTGAAATATTAAATACACAACACTCTTCCCTGCTTGGCTATGAACTCCATCTCAAAGGAGAATGCATCTCAACAATATACACAGTATATTATATAATCCAACTACTATATACAGACATCCACAGCATAGTCAATAATTAAGTTGTCCCATTCAGTCTTGAGGAGTTAATTGCTGTGGAGAATTTCTTATTCTTGTGGGACAATGTCTTTTCTGACAAGGGGAAACATTCTGCTTGTCAGGTGAGATTTGCAGTTGTGAAAACAATCTCAGGTATGGGGCCTCCTGCATGGTGGTTGTCAGAGTTGACTCTGAAATTGTAGGAAGTGGTTCGAATAGATCTGGACACCTCAGTCCTCCTTTTCTCTCTGGATCTACTTTGATCCCTTTCTATTTCTTTCTCATGTTCCTTCTCCTCATCTCTTCCTTCCTTTTTCTGCTTCTCATTCGTGCAGTTTGATTTTGGGAATGCCCATTTAATTCACTAGAGTATTCTTTTATTAATCCTTCTATTGCTCATTTCATTACCTGATCACTCCTCTTGATTTCTGCAACCATGACATCAAGTGATGAATTCTCTGTTTTCATATCTCGATTGACTCCTTCCTTTTTGGCATTCCATTTATCCAGCTGGACTTTGTTCTTTGCATCTACATTTGCAAGCAGCTTTTTGTCTCCCACATGAAGTTTATGCAATAATCTAAATGCACGCAGAGTAAATTCTGTTTTTTTATACTCAAATGCTGAATGCTCGTTACTTCCTGAAGCTTGTTGAACTCTCTTTCAGCTTAAAGCCAAGTCACATTTTGCAAGTAACTGCCTGATTGATATATCAGAAGCTTTCTCAAGCAAGAGAAAATCTGCAGATGCTGGAAATCTGAGCAACACACACAAAATGCTGGAGTACCTCACCAGGCCAGGCAGCGTCTGGGGAAAAGAGTATAGTCGACGTTACAGGTCGAGACCCTTCATCAGGACTGGAAAAAAAAAGATGAGGGGTCAGAGTAAGAAGGTGAGGGGAGGGGAGGGAGAAACACAAAGTGATGGGTGAAACCGGGAAGGGGAGGTGAAGTAAAGAGCTAGGAAGCTGATTGGTGAAAGAGATATAGGGCAGGAGAAGGGGGGAATCTGATAGGAGAGGACAGAAGGCAATGGAAGAAAGAAAAGTGGGAGGAGCAGCAGTGGCAGGTGATGGGCAGGTAAGAGATAAAGTGAGAGAGAAAAAAGGGAATGGGGAATGGGGAAGGGGGGCATTACCGGAAGTTAGAAAAATCAATATTCATGCCATCAAGTTGGAGGCTACCCAGACGGAATATAAGGTGCTGCTCCTCCAGTCTGAGATTGGCCTTATAAATTGGATTAGACATTGGCTTCACGGAAGAAGCCACTGCATGGCAGTAAATGGTTGCCTCCTTGGCTGGAGGCCTGTAACTCGAGGCGTGCTGCAGGGATCATTCCTGGGTCCATTGCTGTTTGTCATCTATACCAATGATCTGGATGATAACGTGGAAAACTGGATCAGCAAACCGGATCACCTTCATAAATAAAAGTAATGAGTATAGTAATTGGGATATTATGTTGAAATTGCATAAAATGTATGTGAGGCCTAATTTGGTGTATTGTGTACAATTCTGGTCACCACCTACATGAAGGATGTCAATAAGACTGAAAGAGTGCAGAGGTCCTATATCTCTTTCACCAATCAGCTTCCCAGCTCTTTACTTCACCTCCCCTTCACCCATCACCTTGTGTTTTTCCCTCCCCTCACCTTCTAACTCTGACTCCTCATCTTTTTTTCTTGAGTCCTGATGCTTTCAGGACTTGAGGACCTGAGTTATAAGGACAAGTTGAATAGGTTAGGACTTTATTCCCTAGGGTACAGAAGAATGAGGGGAGATTTGAAAGAGGTATACAAAATTATGAGGGTAAATGCAAGCAGGCTTTTTCCACTGAGGTTGAGTAAGACTGGAAATAAAAGTCGTGGGTTAAGAGTGAAAGGTGAAATGTTTAAGAAGAACATGAAGGGGAACTTCTTCACTCAGAGGCTGGTGAGAGTGTGAAAATATCTGTCAGCGGAAGTGGATGTGGGTTTGATTTCAACATGTAAGAGAAATTTGGATAAGTACATGGAAGGGAGGGTTATGGAGGACTATGGTCTGGTGCAGGTTGATGGGATGGATTAGATTGGCCAAAATGTCTGTTTTTGTGCTCTAGTGTTCTATGTCTCTATGACCTATCTTCCATAGTTTCACGCGTTGCCCCCTTCATTTTGCAGTATTTGTCATCAAGTATTTCTTAGCTTTAACACTGTAAGGCCCATGATGAATTTCTTCTGTTAAGAACAGAAGAGAAAGGAGGAGAAAGCAATCTGACCCCTTTGGTCTACTCCACTGTTTTGACCATATTCACAGATCCTCCTGTGGAATTTCCAAAGATTCACTTCCTGTAGTGAAGGAATTTCTACTAAAGTAATTTTTTGTATTGTTGGCGAAATAGATGGAAGAAACTGTGGTCTCTGTTGTTGTACACCCTTACCAGTGAAGAGCACATGGTATTATATATTTACCATATCAGTATTATATGGTTTACCTTGAATTACAAACAAGAGAAAATCTGCAGATGCTAGAAACCCAAGCAACATACAAAAAAAAGCTAGAGGAACTCAGCAGGCTAGGCAGCATCTATGGAAAAGAGCCGACAGTTGACGTTTCGGGCTGAAACCCTTTGGCAGGTCTAGAGGAAAAAGCTTGAAAGGTGGGGGGAGGGGAGATAGAAACACCAGGCGATAGGTGAAACTTGGAGGGGGAGGGATGAAGTAAAGAACTAGGAAGTTGATTGGTGAAACAGACAGAAGGTCATGGAAGAAAGGAAAAGGAGGAGGCGAGGAGCACCAGATGGGAGGCGATGAGTGGGCAAGGGGATAAAATGAGAGGGAGAAAGGGGGATGAAAAATGGTGGAAGGTGGGATGCATTACTGGAAGTTTGAGAAATCAATGTTCATGCCATCAGGTTGGAGGCTACCTTGAATTATTTGGTTTTTATTTTTGGTTCCATTTAGGTATTTTTTTCAATTACCTTTGATTGGCAAAACTCAGTATCATTAAACTTCAGGCAAATTTTTCTAGCCTGAAGTTAGATAATAAATTGCAGCTAAATAGAAAATGACAAAGTACCTTCACATTCAATGTCATACAAATATGATTGTTCTGGATTGTAAACATAGCGTCCATAGTCTTAAAATGAAACTGAAAAGTACACACTCAAGATCTGTATTGACTAATATTTTAATCTGTATGAAAATACATTTTCAAATGTAAACGCTTAGAATGGGACAAAGTCTGCTCTTATGTCTCATAGTCTTATGGAATTTTTTTCTCAGTCGTCGTTGGCTAAAACCAATTAATTCAAACTCTTTGCAGCTTTCAGTAACCTGTCATTTCAAGACTTCTCTAGATCACTATCCATTGCATGAAAAGCACGTTTTCTGATTTTGGTCCTGAATGGTTTCACTTTTACTGTTCTTGTTCTAAATCACTCAACACAGGAAGCAGCTTCTCTCTGTTCACACTGTAAGGCTTGACTTCCATTTTAAGTAGCCAAATTAGGAAAAATTCATGAGTTTGTAAAACTGCCAGCTAACTTTATTGAACCTGCATCCCAGCTTTAATACTGCAAGGCCTGTAGTGAATTTTTGCTGCTAAGAACATAAGATAAAGGAAAGGAGTAAGCAATCTGTTCCCCTTGAGTCTGCTCCAGAATTTAATAAGATCTTTTCCTTGTCCTTACTTCATATTCTTTGATTGCTTTAATATTCAAAAACTAATTGATCTCTGTTTTGAGTCCAATGAAATTGGAAGGTTCTGAATTCCAAAATCCAAAGAAATTTCTCTCAATTTTAGCCATATCTTAATTTGAGACTGTGACCACTACTTTTAAATGCTCAGGCAGCTGAAATGCCTGCTGCAACTACCCTGTCAAACTCTTCAAGAGCTTGACAGGATAACTCAGGTTTGCAGGTTGTGGAGAATTGCAGCCTATTCCACTCAACCTCTTTTCATATGACAAACCAACCTTCCAAGCAATGAGTCTGTCGAGTATTTATTGCACTCTTTCGGTAACCAATAGTTCCATTGTTAGGAAATGTGGTAAAAATCTTACACTATGCTCGGGGTGAGGTCTCACCAAGATCCATTAGAACTTCATGTGCATTAGCTTTTAGTCATTTTGTGGGCCAAAATGTCTAGATAACAGTGAGGTTGCCCAGCTCCCCATTTTTCACTACAGGTCCATAATCCCTTATCTGAAATCCTTGGGGCCAGTTGCATTTCAGAATTCAGAATTTTTCAGATTTGAGAATCGCTCCTTGTTAGTTCCAGGATCCCCCATGGATACCAAAAAACACATGTGCTCAAGACCGTCTCCGTGTGGGTGGACTTTAGGACCCGGCGGAGTTCCAGGCCTACGCACATCCTCCCATATACTTTAAATCATCTCTAGATTACTTATAATACCTAATACAATGTAAATAGTTGTTGTACTGTATTGTTTAAGGAATAGTGACAAGAAAAATACTTTATTTCCAACAAAAACATTCAATAAAACATAAAAATATACAGCTTCAAATGAACCGAATCAAACACATGGTAAATGACTTATTGGAATAAATGTAGGACGTCATTGTCACTATACAATTTCATTAACTTGTCTTTCTGTTTCTTTAAATCATATACAGTGGTAGTTCCGACACCATATTCTTCAGTAAGACACCGCACAGACACACCACAATCAAGCTTCTGCAATAACTCCACTTTCTGTGTTATTGATAATGATCTTATACCTTATAATGCCTTCACTTTTTCTCATTGTTACCCAAAGGGGTATCTGTAGCTCGTTTTGACATTTTCACAGTGAAATTAAACACAAAGTCAACAGTGAACTCAAAATACCAGCGAACAGCAAATGCACGTGTAACCAGTACGAGTGCTGAGCTATAACTGATGTCTGACGGCCTCTGCTAGTGCTGCCACGTCACACCTGAGTGATGTCAGCTGTTGGCGAGAAAAACTTTCTGGATTTCAGGATTTTGCATAAAGGATTGTGGACCTGTATTAAGAAAATTTTCTGGTTTTGACACAATTTTTATGGCACCTCAAAGTATCTCACTCCAAGGTGTATCTCACACTTGCTCCCTGACTGCTTTAAGTATATTTCCATTAAATATTCAAAGTCATAATTGAAGAAATATTCAAGATACCAAGAAATAACAAATAGAAGTGAAAGTTATTAGTTAAGAGCTTTTCTTCATAAGCAAACAATAAAAACTGTTCCAATAAAACTGTTCTGAATACATGTTCAATGACCACTTTATTAGACACCTCCACTTCAAGGTTTGATGTATGTTGCATTCAGAGTTGCTCTTCTGCACACCACTGTTGTGACCCATAGTTATTTGAGTCACTGTTGTCTTCTGGTCAGCTTTAAACAGTCTGGTCATTCTCCTCTGACCTCTCCCATAAACAAGGTGTTTTTGCTCACAGATGTCACTCACTAGATTTGTCTTTTTGTTTTTTTTGCATCCTCTGCAAACTCTAGAGACTGACTCTAGAGATCAGCAATTTATAAGATGTTCAAACCACTCCATCTGGCATCAGCAATCATTCCACAAACAAAGCCATATTTTTTCCCATTCTGACGTTTGTTCTGGACAACAACTGAACCTCTTGACCAGGTCTGCATGTTTTTATGCATTGACTTGCTGCCACATGATTGGATGATTAGATTTTTGCATTAACGAGCAGATATACTGGTGTACATCTGGCGAGCAGGTGTACCTAATAAATTGGCCACTGAGTGCATTGTGAAGTTCCTTTGGTTAACATCCTTTGTTGTGTTGCACACTGAGGAACAAAGTTCTCAAATGATCTACAGAAAGAGCAAATCATAAACTATTGATAAAAGCTTCCTCAAAGTCTATTCAGTACGATTTTTCCTCCACAAACACCAAATTGCTCTTTCCTACAGTATTTGTCTTTGCTCTCAATATTTTGAAACTTCCCTAATTAAGACAACATAAAACTTTGCCTGTTTTGATGCTTCAGAATGAACTAGCAGGAAGCTGTGTAATGCCATCTAAGATGGAGTTTATTATTCAGATTTGCTGATGCAATTGGCTAGAGAGGATCACAATTAAATTTAAGTACTTCTTTACTTAACATATTTTGTTCTGAGACATTTATTTAAACATTGTTTTAAATGTAGACAGATAGGAAGATAATATAGTAGCTTAGTATTTGCTGATCCTTTTGTAAAATAAACACAAATTATTTATTATGTGTCAAATTATGTGGTTTGCCTACTTCATGTACTTCACTAGAAACCAAAATCTTACTCACACAAGTAAACATAATGGCTTGGAAATCCTATTGTGTGACGCAACATGTAAGTGCAGAATTGAATCAGTTTTTACAAAATGTCTATACCAGCACATGCTATATTAACAAACGATCTGCTGAAAGAACTCAATGGATTGAGAAGCATCTGTGATGGGAACGGGATTGTCAAAAGTTTATTCTGAAGCACTGTATCGGAACCAGTTCCAGATTCCAGCATCTGCATTCCGTGTGAATGTGGGCAGCACAGTAGTGATACAGATAGAATAGTCCTCCCACAGCACTGGCAACCTAGGCTTCATTCTTCGCACAGATGTTAGTGTGGAATTTGCACATTTTTACCTGAAAGCAAGCGCTGACTCTGTTGTCCGCTGCCTTCCTATCGAGGTTGATGAATTAATTGGCCACTATTATTTTGGTATTTTCCTTGATGTATTTGCACAGTTTGTTGTCTTTTGCAGATTGGTTGCTTATCTGTTTTTGTTGTGTGCGATTTTCCATTGATTCTATTTGTTTCTTTGTATTTCCCGTGAATGTCCACAAAAAATGAAACTCAGAGTAATATATGATGCAATATATGTACTTTGACAATAAAGTTACTTTGAACTTTGAACAACTTCCGGGAATTTCAAACACCCACCCATGGTCCACGGATGAGGTGGGTCATACATGCAGCAGCAGACACTCACAACAAAATGAGACTTCCTTTAGCAATAATTATAAGGATCCACTTGAGGAAATCCCAGTTCCTGTGGTCTGGTGCCCGGAAATGTGTGGTGAAATGTCCCCTTAAAGTTCATGACTAATCTTTTGGTGCTGATCTCAGATGCACTTGGTCTGACGATACATAACCTTCCACTACTCTGCTATCAGACCTCAAACTCTACTTTCCAAGTTCCCACTGTCCCATCCTAACAAAATCCCATTCCAGGCACCTGATCGACTCTTGCTAATGCCCCAATTTCTCACCCTCATTTACCCTTCAAATTACAACGCTATTGAGAAACAGACACCTTCTTATCACTAAACCATGATCAGATTCCTATAACCTACCTGAGTTCCTCCACTCACTCCACCTTTTCTGGCTCTGCGCCATTAGAATTGTATAACAGACATCCCTCTCAAGACAGTCTTTGTCCACCGTGTTTCATCTGCTTATCGTTGAAGCAGAGTTATTTCTTAGTGAAAGTTGATATTATATTACCATGTTGACAATGTTTGTTAATGTGGTTGTTAATGCAAATGGCTCATGTCACTGGATGTTTTGATGTACAGTACTGTGCAAAAGTCTTAGGCACACATATATAGACAGGGTGGCTAAAACTTTTTCACAGTTCTGTACATGGGATAAATAAAATGAATCTGAATCTAACATGAATCCACAATTCTAACAGTGATATATTTTACTTATTTCAAACAATCTGGTATCACAACATCGGCAGGTCATGCAGAGCATTCTGACTGGCTGCATCAATGTCTGGCATTGGGGGGGGGGGGGGGGGTTGACCTGTTCCACAGGATTGAAGTAAGCTACAGGGAGTTGTAAAGTTAGTCAGCTCCATCACAGCTACTAGCTTCCATAGTATCCAAGATATCTTCAAGGAATGGTGCCTCAAAATGGTTGCATTTATCATTAATGAACCCCACCACCCAGAACATGCCTTCTTCTCATTGTTACCATCAGGAAAGAGGTACAGAAGCCTGAAGACACACACTCAGTGATTCAGGAACAGCTTCTTCCCCTTGGCCATTTGATTTCCGAATGGATATCGAACCTCACTATGTTTCTTTATTTTATGTTTTTGCACTACTTATTCAATTTAACCACTTAATACGCATATGTACTTACTGTCATTCCATATTCTTCTATATTTATCGTGAATATTGCATTGTACTGCTTCTGAAAAGTTAACAAATTTCATGACAAATGCTGGTGATATTAAACCTGATTCCAATTTTATAAAAGCAATATTTACCAACTAATGTCATCAATCAGTCATTTTGAGAGCATTGCACCTTAAAACTCATATCATGAAGAAAATATAGAAGGACATCTAGAGCAAAATATTGTTGTTTGAAACTGTAAAGAAAAAAGTTAATAAGAGAAGCATACTGCAGCTGACATGTTTTAGTTTATATAATGCAGTTCAGATAAATATTGATTTAAGCATTTTATACCATCAATTTTAATCCTGAGAAAATATTTCTGTATGTGCCAGTCTGTTAGCTGGCTATGTGGGTGGGTTGCAGTAGAAATTACCCTAATATCTGGATAAAGCTTTTGATTGGACTATTGCTGTGAACTGCATGCAGGAGAGAGAGCAGGACTAGATACCAAAAGGAGGAAGACCCTACAGAATATAGTGAACTGCAGAAGAATTTTGTATGTCACAGTGAAGAATTTGCTCTTCAGTTGACTGTTGCAGCTTTTGCTTTTATACATGTAGGTAATAAATCTCTTGAATATTGCTTAACCAGTTAAAGATTAGACTGTTTTATGATAAGGAAGGTATATTATATAACTCACCATGTTTTATTATATTACCAATAAAAAGTGACTAAAAATCAAAGTCCATTTTATTAAGTGACACTAAGTAGTTTCTGCTTACACATTCAACATTAAATTACAAGATGTCTTAATTTTGATTGTTGTGTGCTCTTATGAACATAATATATTAGTCTAGATTAGTATAGATTACTGAGAAGAATGACAGTCAACATGCAACAGATCAGACATTAGTTTAACATGAATGGGAGGAGCCATTTGGGACACACCATCAACTGAGTGAAGAGATGCTTTGAAGGCAGAGGGGCTGACACCTGGAGGTGCTTCTGTGATATGGAAGCACTTTGGAGCAATAAATCTGGAGTTTAGCATCAGTGGAGAGCAGAATGATTGGTTGGATGAATATTGAAGAATGGGAAAGTTCCATCAAATCCAAGTAGATACAATGATGGATTGTTCAATTGTTGCAGGAGACTTGCCCATGCTTCTGTTGCATTCCTTTGCAGACACAGATCTGAAAACCTACTCAGATAAAATTGGATGTCTTAATTAAAATCTAAAGCACTATAGATTATTGGTGGAAGAATACAATTACCATTGGTAATTGCAGACTATACAAAAAGAACCATCAACTTGGGTGAGGATTGGCTACAAGTCTTGAAGATTCCATTGGAAGATATTGCACAAAGGATGAAAACCAAAGCCATAAGTGTCAAATTTGTCAAAAGCTTGAGAAAACAAGGAGCAGGAATGGGACAGCGTGATGATGACTGTAAAGTAAATGACAACTGGCTCTATCTTTTTGGTATTCAAGAGAGTTTTGAGTAAAGTGAAGAAGTTCATTGAACTGGAGGAGACATTTAATAATAGCAGAATAGTTAACCTTGATCTAAGGAAATCTAAAAAGAGCAAAGGAGTCCTGTCTTTGAGTTAAAGGACTGTATTTGTGCATGGGTGCAAGGGAGGAATGGGGCTTGCTTTTTCTACCCCTACATACCCTCAGGTGCATTGGTTGTTAACACATTTCACTGTATGTTTCAGAGTGCACGTGAACCTTGAATGTTGAGGAGGGAGATGAAAACAGGATGTAAGGATACGCCATCAAAATCAGCAAAAGTCAAGGATTCAGCTAATTCAGCTGCAAAACTGGATCACAGGACATGAAGAATTTGCCACACAGGGGGGCACCAGATAAACTCAACAGGTTTCAATAGGTACATTTAATGTGGGAGAAGTGTATACAATATATATCCTGAAATTCTTTTTCTTTGCAGACATCCACGAAAACAGAGGAGTGCCCTAAAGAATGAATGACAATTAAAAATTAGAACCCCAAAGCCACCCTCAGCTCTCCCCTCCCACACACAAGCAGCAGCAAGGAAATACCCCCCCCCCCACTGCACTAGTAAAAATAACTCACATGAATCTCAAGATATTACGCTACTTGCCTTGAGTAATGATCTGAGAAGTATCTGAGAAGTAAGCCTTTGCAAATGTTGGGTGTGAGACAAAGTAATTGCAGGGAGAGCATTGGGATAAAAGCATGGTACTGAATCAAAGGCATTCCCGTTGCTGTTGCCTTCAGAAACAATGGGAATTTGTTGAGGTGTAAGGGCAAGCAAGGAATGTGGCTGGTGGTAGATTTAATATTCACAGACCAATTCAAACACTAGAAGACACAGATGGACAGACAAACAAATGGACAAAGCCGGTATTACGAAGGGCAGAATACTGGGAATTCTCTGGTATTGGTTTTACATTTCAGGAAAATATAAAACCAGCTGAAGCATCAATGAAAGACGTGAAAGCTCAAGAATGTGAAAAGAGTCGCAAAAATTCTCTTTGCCAAGGAAAGAACTAACGGCAGATTCAGACCAGAGCCATACATCTGTTCATTGAGGAACTGGGACGTGGAGATTTGGACTTTTTAAACAAAGGCTCCAGAGCAAAAGTACAGTCAACCTAAAGCGGGCTCAGGTGAGTGGCTTTAGGGAAGAATGAGACACTTGACAATAGTCAATCCAACAAATTCTCAGATGAGAGATTTTTGGGGGGACTCAACCCTTCACTAAAGCTGGAGCTCTCAGAAAATGAGAAATGGAAAACCAAGAATCAAGAAAATTCAAAACCAGTAAGGAAGAAGCTGATGAGCTGCCTCAAAGCAAACAGGATATGGAAAACATGGAAAAATACCTGGCTTGAGGAAAGGAGACACCCCTAGAAAGCAAACACAATCCTACACAAATTAGAACAAGCACAAAACAAAGAAATCAGGGTTGGAAATGAAAGTGCATCAGAAAATGATCAATCACATTAAGAATAATCCACTGCTGAAGAAAACCTTCAAACAAGGAGCAGAGGATAGTCAGCCGGTCGTAAGACCTGAAGGATTGAAAGGGAAAAGGCCTTGCTGGGACAAGACATCTTATTTGACATCACTTCAGCTGTATCGAGGAGGATTGCTGAGCACAGAGAAATAATCACAGAGAAAAAAAATCAAGTTATTTAGTTTTATTTAGCGATACAGTGCAGAACAAGTCGTTCCAGCTCAATAAGTTGCACGCTAAACAACCACCTATTTAACCCTAGGTTAATCACTGGACAACTTACAATTAACTGGACAAATAATTGTCTTTGGACTGTGGAGGGAACTGGAGCACTCGGAGAAAACCCACGCATTCAGGAGGGGGATTTACAAATACTTTACAGAGGACGCGGGAACTGAACTCTGAACTCTTGACTGTAATAGTGTTGTGCTGACTGCAACAAAACTGCCCATCCTTCATTTATATTTTAGGCACTACACAAGGGTTCTGAAAGCAGAAAAGTGACAAGATTTAGATACTTTGGTGTTAGAGTTCATAGACTGGTTGAAATGGGTTGGCATGTGAGCAGAATTATCCAGACTTATGGCTCAAGGAAAAGTTGACAACTTCCAAAACTGACAATGGGATGCTCATACAGATAATGAGATTTTGGCTCCAGAAATCTAGAACTGAAGCTGAACTTCAACACACAGCACTAAACCAGATTCTAAACAGAAGTAAAAGCTGAACCTGAGAGGCAAAAGTGAGCAGAACGAGGTGATCACTCAAACTCCTCACAGAAGACCTCAAGCAATAAGAAAACCTGCTGGGAAATCAGATATAATTGTATATTTATTGATTATAACTGTACTGTTAGCTGAGAGCGTTATTGTTGTCTGTAGGTGCATCTTTGAGAAAACTGGTCATGTAATGATGTTGATTCTTGACGTTGATAAGCTGCTGTGAACAAAGGCAACTCCTGTACTTGGCTTTCATGGATTTGACAAAGACATTTTATACAGTAGGCTGTCAAGCTCTCTGGTGTATATTATCAAGACATTACCGTTCTGACAAGTACTTACAAGTACTGAGACTACTGCATGATGGCGTCAGCCACAGTAGTCAGCTATAGTGGTGCTCAATCAAAACCATTCACTGACGACACAGGAGTCAAACATTGTGCCCACCCATCTTTTTGCTGCCATTCTTCACCTCGTTGGCCAAAACCTGCTGCCAATACCTATAAAATAGAAAAGCAGGTTCTACAACCTCAATCAATTCAAGGCCACGAACAAGGTCAGCACCACCACTATTATGGGGCTGCAGGATGTGGATGTCAATGCCATTGCAATACACTGTGAAGAAGACCTCCAATGTATCCTGAACGTCTTTACCAAGGCATCTAGAGTTCTGGATATTATTTTGAATATAAAAACAAGTCCTGGTTCAGCCATCATTTATGCAGCCCTCCGTTAAAGTTGATAATATTGCCCTTAAAAATATAGACCAGTTTCCTTACCTTGGCAACAGGCTGAACTTAAAAGCAGCAGTCAACTCAGAGCTCAGTCACTGCCTCAGTACTGCTAGCGGAGCTTATACTAGACTAAGGAAAGAGTATATAAAGACTGCAATCTACAAGTCCAAACAGACCTTTTGGATGATAGAGCAGTTGTCCGCCCTACATTATTGTATGGAGCTGAATCAAGGATCACCTTCAGTAGATACCTGAGAGCCCTGGAATAATATCACCAAAGAACGTTGCAAAAGATTTTGAGAGTCAGCTGGAAGGACAACTGCACTAACACCAGCATACTGGAGGAGGCCAACATGAACAGTATTTCCACCATGATAAAGGAACGCCAACTCTGATCGATAGGTCATATCAACCAGAAGCCTAACACATGTCTCCCAAACAGATCCTTTACTCCCATTTGAAGGAAGATCAATGAACCCCTGGTGGGCAAAGGATAACATCAAAGATAACAAAGATATCTTCAAAGATAACATCAAAATCAGCCAGGCTTAGACAGGCCTTCACAAATTCAATTCAACAGTACATCTACACACTGGAAAGACATTGCATTCAACTGAACTATCTGGAGGAGGTCTTTTTAAGAGGGAGCTGCACTACATGAGAGCGACCTCTGCTGTACCACAGAGAACAAGTATCAGCTGCAAAAGAATGAACATCCAAACAACCCAACCAATAACCACAGCCACCACTTACTTCTGTCCACACTACACCGTAATATGTGCATCCTGAATCATCGTCTACAGCTATCTGAGGACACACCAATAGACAACCCCTTAGAAGAACATCTTATGACTCATGTGATCACATTGCTACTGAAACTTCCAGTTTTCTCAGCTATTAAGCAAATTCCTTGTACATAAGAGCATAAGAAATAGGAGCAGGAGTAGGCCATCCGGCCCATCGAGCCTGCCCCGCCATTCAATAAGATCATGGCTGATCTGTCCGTAAACTCAGCTCCATCTACCTGCCTTTTCCCCATAACCCTTAATTCTCTTACTATGTAAAAACCTATCTAACTGTTTCTTAAATATATTTAGTGAAGAAGCCTCAACTGCTTCCCTGGGCAGAGAATTCCACAGATTCACCACTCTCTGGGAAAAACAGTTTCTCCTCATCTCTGTCCTAAATCTTCTCCCCTGAATTTTGAGGCAATGTCCCCTAGTTCTAGTCTCACCTACCAATGGAAACAACTTTCCTGCTTCTATCTTATCTATCCCTTTCAAAACTTTGTATGTTTCTACAAGATCCCCTCTCATTCTTCTGAATTCCAGGGAGTATAGTCCCAGGTGAATCAATCTCTCCTCACAGGTTAACCCCTTCATCTCTGGAATCAACCTGGTGAACCTCCTCTGCACTGCCTCCATAGCCAGTATATCCTTCCTCAAGTATGGAGACCAGAACTGCACACAGTACTCCAGGTGTGGCCTGACCAGTACCCTGTATAGTTGCAGCATGACCTCCCTGCTCTTGAATTCAATCTAGTGTAGACTTGGTCGAGCTGGTCATTCTTTCCCACACATAATTTACTGTGGAATAAATGTTTATTGTCTTATATGTTTTATCCAGGAATTTCCATGTACTATAGGAATATCACATAGGGTAGTTTCACAATGGGCACAATTGGTTTGGAGGCATCGGGAGTGGGGATTGCACATATCTCTTGGCCTGAGGTAAAACTTAAATTTTGCAGGATGTTGGAAATATCTGTAAGAACACATAATTCCATTTAACTGAATGAATGAAATTCAGAATAATCAGTAAATCATAAACACAAGAGATTCTGCAGATGCTGAAAATCCAGAGTATCATGCTCAAAATGCTGGAAGAACTCAGTAGATCAGGCATTGTCTATGGAGAGAAATAAGCAGTTGATGCTTTGGGGCGGAGATCCTTTAACAGGACAACCTTAATCTTAACCAATGGTTAATCTTAGTCAATGATGGGACAGTTTATTAACATGAACAGGATTTGGAAGTTGTACACTGTGATTTACTTTACTTTGTTTGGAATCTTGGTAGCTTACCTTGGATGTCAAATAACATCATCAAATGTGCTGTTTAACAGTAATACATTAACAGTTTGAAGTAGAGTCACTAAGAAATCTCCAAGTAAGATGCAGCAGATGCTTAAAACCTGAAATGAAACAGGAAATGCTGGGGGAAGACAGCCGTTCCTCTGTGACTTTGCTTTTTTGCGGTGGTGTGACCCACTACCGGGGTCTCACAGCTGCCCGGTGTTCGATATCCCAAGGATGCAACCTAGAAGATGAGTGTGCCTTCAGGGTTCTTTGGCTCCAAGGCCTGTGGATGAGTTGACTCTATGCTGGTGCCACTGACTGAAGTGTCGTGGGAGAAAATGGAACATTGGGAACAATGCATCGGCAGACAGGGGCTCTGTACTCAGATCATGCCCTCTCTCATTTGTGGGGGAGAGTTTGCTGCTGATCCTCAAGTTGGAGAACTCAGAGAAAAAAGCGACACAGCAAAATTGATTATGTCTCCACTTTCAATGTGAAAGGGTGGTGTCTCTCTGTCCCTTTATTTGGGGTGGAGGGGGGGGGAGAGAGAGAGAGAGAGAGAGAGAGAGAGAGAGACAGAGACACTGTGGTATGTCAAATTGTTGGGTGAATGACTGTTTTTTGTTGTACTGCAAATCATGGTCCTTCTTGCTGGCTCTGCTGCTTCTTGCTTGGCGGTGGAGAGTGCTGAAGCACTTTTTTTTGCATAAGTGGAGGAGGGAGGAGTAGTGGGTGCTTTGGGGTTCTAACGTTTTGACTGTCACTCATTCTTTGGGGCAATCCTCTGCTTTCATAGATGTCTGCAAAGAACAAGAATTTCAGTTTGTGTCTTGCACACATTTCTCTGATATTAAATGGAACTACTGAACTATTGAAAAGTTAACTGTGATTAGTTTCAAGAGCTAACTAGAATTAGCCTGCAATAGTCCAAGTCATGTCTTCTCTTTTAAAGGGCAGGTGAAGACTGAATCCAATGATTACTGAAATCGTTGTGTTGCTTCGAGTCCAGTAACTGAGCACAAGTTTCTTGTAACTATCCAGCAGCCATACTGAGAAAGCTGCTTACTTAATTTATAACAGTTCAGAGCTGGGCAGCAAAATTTGTTCAGCAGTTGTCCTACCGCCTTATGACCCCAGAGACACCAGGTTCCCTCCGTGTGAAGCTTATTTGCTCTCTCCGTGACTACGCACATTTCCTTTGAGAGTTCCAATTTTCTTTCACTTCCCAAAAATAATGGTAGTAATTTAACTGTTTATTGAAAGTAACTTCACTGGAGATCGATGGCAACAAAAGTCACAACATGGAAGCATAGAAAATAGGTGCAGGAGTAGGCCATTCGGCCCTTCGAGCCTGCACCGCCATTCAGTATGATCATGGCTCATCATCCAACTCAGAACCCTGTACCTGCCTTCTCTCCATACCCCCGATCCCTTTAGCCACAAGGGCCATATCTAACTTATCTAACGTATCTAACAAAGCTGCTAGACATGCTTGAGAGAGATTAAATTGCAAGAAGAGTGATGCGGGATAATCGGATTGCTTCTCTGGGAGATAGCATGCAATCTATGGGGTGAGTGGTCTCCTGAATTGTTATAAGATGCAATCTCCATTCATTTTAATGGTGAGGAATTGGTCTGAGAGAGATAAAATACCTGAAAATTACCTACACATTTTTATCTCATTGAGTTAACAAAATATTAATTGCTTTCGGTATTTTTGCATTTTATACTTTTAGTATTTTTAAAGTATTTATATTTTTAATTATATTCATTTCAATAGATTTTGATTGCTTTTAAATGCTTGTGTGTGAGTAAAACATGAGTAGGTATTCAAAGTATTTTCACAGTTTTGACTGCTGGCACCTGGGCCGTGGCCCAGTCAGCTGTTGAAACATTTTGGGAGTGTGAGGGGTGGTAATTTACCATTTCCAGCACTGTTACCCATCTGCAGGGATCAGGCTGCTGTTCCAGACACATAAATGTGTGGTAAAAGGGTAAGTGTGGACACCAAGCATGTGCAGATTGCTGTGAGATTAAGATGGCTGAGGCAGTAAAGCCGTGTCCTTTCCACTCGTGTCGACCAGTCGAGAGAGCGAGGGAGGCCAGAGGCTGCCAGGAACCAAAGAGAAGTGGAAGAACCTGAATGAAACTGAAGGGGCTATGGTGCAAATGCAGTTGAAGGGTCCAGGTAAAATAACAGTTTGTCATGAACTAGATGGGCCAAAGAGCCAGTTTCTGCGTGGTACAGCTCAATGACTACAGAGAAAAATACCTCGGTGAGATCCTGGTGCCGATGCAAAAAGATAATTTTGCAAAGTTATATGTCAGACCAATAGCAGTGGGGTAAAGAAATCCAACTACTTACAACGGTATGATCAGACTCTCTGACTGACCACTTAGAAACATCCAACACCTTGTACACATTTCCAGTTTCATAGCCATATCGTGCAAAGTCTCTGCAACACACTGGGTGATGTTACTTTCCATGTAGCACCAATCTCTTGCAACAAACTGGAACGTGTCACCAGCATATTGGAAGGGGTACTGCAATGCTTGCTCTGGTGTCGGCTGCCCAAGCTCTGCTCTTCACTGTCATTGCTCCAGATTCCGCCGGCTACAGATGATTCAAGGGTTTATATCTAGGCCAGCTGATTTCCTGTTGTTAGACAGGGGCAGGAGATTAGAGACTGGTTGTCATGCCCTCGAGGTGACAAGAATCCACCCATACCACTCCAGTAGTGCTCTTTTAGTTGGCCATCAGCCCGTCGGCTCAGCCTGGTGACACTCCTGGTGAGAGAGTGCAGCCCACACGCTGCTCAGAGTCACCCTTCACCTTCATCTGCCGCTCTCTCCACAGCAAGGGAGCAGCCTTCCACCAGCCCGTTAGCAGCAAGAAACACACACATACATGGTTGACAAATACCGAGACATGCAGAGGTGATTACTAACCAAGACAACTGCATTCTGAGGAGGTATGAGTTTTGCATAGCTGATATGCATCATTGGGAGGTCAAATCTATTTGGCAATGAGAATGGTAAGGGAAGGTGGCGCCTATATACAAGGCTCCTTTAGTCGACATCTTTTGGATAGATCATGAAACCATATATTTCACTTCTTTTATGTCTAACGTGACTGTAACTTTTGGAGTCTGTGATTTGCAGTTTGAGGACCGTTTGGGTGTTCTGCACGCTGCAATCTCCGAGCAGATTCCAGGAGGCAGTGGCAGCGTGCATGAGCCTCGTGGTGAGAAGGCTGCAGCCCAGCTGTGGGGCATGAGCTGATGCGCGACTCCATTTCACCCATTAAAGCTTCCATTGTTTCCCAATTAAAGCGACGAGGGGGGTTGAAACATGGAGGTGTACACGGAAGATGAGAACCGGCTGAATGCCTTTTGATTGCCGGGGGATCGCTTTGCTATGGAGACGGAAGACCGGTTTTCGTGGCTATCTGGAGAAGAAGAATTTCAGAATTATATACCTTGATAATAAATTAACCTTTGAACCTTTGATGTTGGTGAGGAATCTGCTTTCACTGATTTTGTGGGAAGAGTTCTAAACGGTGGAATCAGTGAACAACAAGGAAAACAAACAAAATCGTCTTGACCCAAGCATTGACAACTCCTCTCCTTTCAATAGATGTTGCCCAGTCTGTTGAGTTCCTCCAGCAGAAAATTGTTGCAACAGATGTATTGTTCCAAGGAAAGATCACACACAGAATGCTGGAGAAATTCAGCAGGCCAGGCAGCATTTATGAAAAAGAGTATAGTTGATGTTTCAGGCCGAGACCCTTCATCAAGTCTGGAAAAAAAGATGAGGAGTCGGAGTAAGAAAGTGGGGGGAGGGGAGGAAGAATGACAAGGCGATAGATGAAACTGGGAGGAGGGGAGGGGAGAAGTAAAGAGTAGGGAATTTGATTGGTGAAAGAGATGCAGGGCTGGAGAAGGGGGATCTGAAAGGAGGGAATCCGATACAAGTTACCATCTAGTTACTTGTAAAAATGTCATCTCCCCCTCTCCCAATTCCTCCTTCTCTGCGGCATTACTCTTAGGCTGAGGCTTTTCATTGCAGAACTAAGGAGGTGTTCTCGTTCTTCAAAGAAAGGGTCTTCCCTTCCTCCATCATCAACGCTGCTCTCAACCGCGTCTCTTCCATTTTATGCATATCTGCCCTCCCCCCATCCTCCCACCAGCCCACCAGGGATAGTTCCTCTTGTCCTCACCTACCATCCTACCAGCCTCTGTATCCAGCCCATAATTCTCTGTAACTTCTGCCGTCTCCAATGGGATCCCACCATCAAGCACATCTTTCCCTCCGCTTTCTGTTTTCCACAGGAATCGCTTCCTATGTGACTCCTTTGTCCATCCATCCCTCCCCACTGATCCCCCTTTGGGACTTATCCTTGCGAGCTGAACAAGTGCCACACTTGCCCCTGCACCTCCTCGCTCACTACCATTCAGGGCCTCAAACAGTCTTTCCAGGTGAGCCGACACTTCACCTGTGAGTCTTTTAGGGTCACCCACTGTATCTGGTGCTCCTGGTGTAAGCTCCTATATATCATTGAGACCTGATGCAGATTGGGAGACCTCTTCACCAAGCACCTACCAGAAAATGTGGATCTCCCAGTGGCCACCTATTTTAATTCCACTTCCCCTTCCCATTCTGACCTGTCAATCCATGGCCTCCTCCACTGTCATGATGAGGTCACATTCAGGCTGGAGGAGCAACACCTTATATTCCGTCTGGTTAGCCTTCAACCTGATGGCATGAACATCCATTTCTCAACCTTTTGGTAATAGCCCCCCTCTTCAACATTCCCTATTCCTTTCTCCCTCTATCACCTTCCTCTGGTGCTCCTCCCCCTTTTCTTTTTTCCATGGCCTTCTGTCCTCTCCTATCAGATTCTCCCCCCTCCAACTCTGCATCTCTTTCCCCAATCGACTTCACCCCTCCCCCCCTCGGTTTCATCTATCACCTTGTGGTTCTTCCTCCCCTCCCCTCACTTTCTTACTCTGACTCCTCATCTTTGCTTCCAGTCCTGATGAAGGGTCTCGGCCTGAAACGTTGACTGTACTCCTTTCCATACATGCTGCCTGGCCCGTTGAGTTCCTCCAGCATTTTGTGTGTGTTTCTTGGATTTCCAGCATCTGCAGATTTTCTCCTGTTTGTTCAAGAAAGGTTTTTGTGCTTCTTGGAACCAAAACAGCAGCTGCCCTTTTCTTTCTGATTACTACTAACTGAAGGCTTCCTTCTTTTGACGGGAAGGCATTGCATTATTGTGGGTCTGCAAGAGAAACTCAAAGAGCTTTGTGGAATTGTCACTGCAGCAGTCAGCATCATGGGGTTGATCACGGTACAGCATCTTTCAGTGTCAGATTTGCACTCGTACAGATAAGCAGAGTGCACCTTTCAGTGTTCTGGCCTTTCACTGCCTTGATTTGAGCCTTTCAGATGGATTGAGAAGGAGCTGAATTTTCTTCTGCAAAGAGCACAGCCTCCAATATTCCCCATCATTTTATGTCAACTTACTGTGGACACTTCCACCAATCGCAACAGATTGTTTTTATTCACTTTGTCTTGGTCTTGATGATTCCCAACACTTTTTAAATCACCACTCAGAGTTCTTTCCAAAGAGAGCAGTCCCAGTTTCTAAAACAAGAGAAAATCTGCAAATGCAGGAAATCCAAGTAACACACACAAAATGCTGGAGGAACTGCAGGACAGGCAGCACCTATGGACAAGAGTATAGTTGACGTTTTGGGCCAAAACCTTTCAGCAGGACTGGAGAAAAAAAAGATGAGGAGTCGATTTAAAAGGTGGGAAGGGGAGGGAGAGACACAAGGTGATAGGTGAAACTAGGAAGTTTGAGAAATTGATTTTCATGCCATCAGGTTGGAGGCTATCCAGAATATAAAGTGTTGTTCCTTCAATCTGAGTGCGGCTTCATCGCGACAGTAGAGCAGGCTGTTGATAGACATATCAGAATGGGAATGGGGAATGGAACTAAAATGGGTGGCCCACTGGGAGATCTTGCTCCTTCTGGTGGATGGGGCATAGGTACTCACCAATATACAGGAGGATACACATGGAGCACTGAACACAGTAAATGACCCCAAAAGACTCACAGATGAAGTGTTGCCTCACCTGGAAGGACTGTTTGGGGCCCTAAATGGTAGTGAGGGAGGAGGAGTAGGGTCAGGTTTGGCACTTGTTCGACATGCAAGGTTAAGTGCCAGGAGGGAGATCAGTGGGGAGAGGCAAATGGACAAGGGAGTCACGTAGGTGACGATGCCAGCGGAAAGCAGAAAGTGGGGAGGAGGGAAACATGTACATGGTGCTAGAATTCCATTGAAGATGGCGGAAGTTCTGGAGAATTATGTGCTGGACGCAGAGGCTGGTGGGGTAGAAGGTGAGGACAACAGGAACCCTATCCCAAGTAGGGTACTAAGACGATGGGGTGAGGGCAGTCATGTGTGAAATGGAAGAGATGTGGTTGAGGGCAGCATTGATGGTAGAGGTAGGGAAGCCCCTTTCTTTGAATAAAGGGACAGTTCCTTTGGTCTGGAATGAACAGCCTCGTCCTGAAAGCGGATGCAGTGGAGATGGAGGAATTCAGAGTTTTCTCCAGTGTTTACACATGACTGAAGACCAAATTCCAGAACAATTGGCAATGACCTTTCCTGCCATATCTCTAATACCTTCACAATCTCCCTAGAGTTCAGTGTCCCAGATTGCAGTGACCAATGCACCATTTGCACCCAGATCACTGTTTCAGAGATTAGATATAACAACATAAGAATATAAGGAAAAGGATCAGGAGTCGGCCATCTGGCCCGTCGAGCCTGCTCCGCCAATCAATAAGATCATGGCTAATCTGACAATGGACTCATCTCCCCCTACCTCCCTTTTCACCATGACCCTTAATTCCCCTACAATGCAAAAATCTATCCAACCTTGTCTTAAATATATTTACTAAGGAAGCCTCCACTGCTTCATTGGGGAGAGAATTTCAGAGATTCACCATTCCTTGTGAAAAGCAGTTCATCCTCATCTCCATCCTGTATTTACTCCCCTGAATCTTGAGGCCATGTCCCTTAGTTCTAGTCTCACCTACCAGAGGAAACAACGTTCCTGCCTCTATCTTATCTATCTCTTTCATAATTTTATATTTTTCTATAAGATCTCCTCTTATCCTTCTGAATTCCAAACAGTCCCAGGAGACTCAATCTCTCCTCATAGTCTAACCCCCTCATCTCTGGAATCAAACTGGTGAACCTCCTCTGCACTGCCTCCAAAGCCAGTATATCCTTCCTCAAGTAAGGAGACCAGAAATGCACACAGTATTCCAGATGCAGCCTTGCCAGTGCCCTGTACAGTTGCCGCATCGCCTCTCTGCTCTTAAAGGCCAACATTCCATTTACTTCTTGATAGCCTGATGCACATGCAAACCAACCTTTTGCCATTCATGCACAAGCACTCCCAAGTCCCTCTGTACAGCAGCATGCTGCTATCTTTTATCATTTAATAATAGTCTGATCTTCTATTTTTCCTTCCAAATTGGATGACCTTGCATTTACCAACATTGTACTCCATCTGCCAGACCCTTGCCCACTCACTTAACCTATCTATATCTCCCTGCAGACTCTCCATATCCTCTGCACAATCTGCTTTCCACCTCAATTTAGTGTCATCAACAAACTTAGATACACTACAGTTAGTTGCCTCTTCCAGATCGTTAATATATATCATGTACAGTTGTGGGCCCAGCACCAACTTCTGTGGCACACCGCTCACCACTGATTGCCAACCAGAGTAACACCCATATATCCCAACTGTCTGCTTACTATTGGTTAACCAATTCTCTACCAATACATCATCCCCAACTCTATGCATCCTTATCTTATGGAGAAGTCCTTTATGTGGCACCTTATTGATTGCCTTCTGGAAATACAAGTAAATTACGTCCATCTGTTCCCCTCTATCCACTGTGCTTGTTGTATCCTCAAAAACTCCAGTAAGTTTGTCAAGCAGGACCTGCCTTTGATGAATCCAGTTCTTTCCAGATGTCTCACTATTTCTTCGTTAATGATAGCTTCAAGCACTTTTCCAACTCCAGATGTTAAACTAACTGGCCTATAGTTACCTGCCTTTTGCCTACATCCTTTTTGAACAGTAGCACGACATTCGCCTTCTTCCAGTCCATTGGGACCTGTCCGGAGTCCAGAGAATTTTTGAAAATTATCACCAAAGTCTCAACTATAACTCTGCCATTTCTTTCAGTACGCTGGGATGCATTCCATAAGGACCATTGATTTGTCTATCTTTAGGCCCACCAGTTTGCTCAGCAGTACCTCTATAGCTATAGCTATTGTATTGAGGTCCTCACCTCCTATCACATCCATATCACCTCTCTTTGGCATGTTAGATACATCTTTTACCATGAAAGCCGACACAAAATAGTCATTCCAAGCCTCAGCCATTTCCTCATTACCCAATATTAATTCCCCCTTCTCATCCTCCAAGAGACCTACATTCACTTTGGCCACCCTTTTCTGCTTTATATCATTATAAAAACTTCTACAATCCATTTTTTATATTTTGTGCTAGTTTATTTTTATAATGTATCTTCCCTTTCTTTATTGCTCACTTAGTGGATCTTTGTTGCTTTTTAAAGATGTCTCCACCTTCCAGTTCACCACTACTCTTGGTGACTTAGTACGCATGAACTTTTAGATTGATGTCTTCCTTTATTTCCTTAGTTATCTAAGGCTGGCTGTCCCATTCTTACTGTCCTTACTTTTAACTGGAACATACTCTTGTTAAACACTGTGAGAAATCTCTTTGAAAGTCTTCCACTGTTCCTCAACTGTCCCACCATGTAGCCTGTGTTCCCAGACTACTCTATCCAACTCCTCCCTCATCCCATTGTAGTCTCCCTTGTTTAGGCATAATACACAGGCTTTAGATCAAACTATTGACCTTCCCTTTGTATGAAAAACTCTTTCAAAGAGGATCTCTGACTACAAGATTGCTAATTTTACCTGTCTCTTTGCACAGGACCAGATCCAAGATAGCATGTTCCTTCTAGGTTCAGTAACATGCTGTTCAAGAAAGCTATCATGTATGCATTCTATGAAGTCCTCCTCAAGACTGCTCAACTAACTTGATTCACTCAATCTATGTGCAAGTTAAAAGTCCCCCAAAATAACTGCTGTTCCATTATTATATGCCTCAGATATTCCTCGATTTATTGCCTTTGCCTCTGTGATGTTATTATTCGGTGGCCTATAGAAAACACCCACCAGTGATTTTTTTCCCCTTTACTCTTCTTAATCTCTACCAAATGAATTCAACATTCTGCTCCTTAGATCTTATATCATCTCTCACTATCGCCCTGATCTCATCCTCAATTAAGAGTGCTACCCTTCCTCCCTTACCGTCCTGCCTATCCTTCCATATTATCTGATATCCTTGGATATTTAATTCCCAACCCTCTCCACCCTGCAACCACGTTTCTATAATGGTCACTAAATCATATCCCTTTATACTGATTTGTGCCACAAGTTCACTGAACTTGTTATGAATGCTACAGGCATTCGGATAAAGGGCTGTTATAATTGTTATGCCTTTAAGACCTACTAATCTATGACATAACACACACAAAATGCTGGTGGAACACAGCAGGACAGGCAGCACCTATAAGGAGAAACACTGACGAAGGCTCTCGGCCCGAAACGTCGACAGTGCTTCTCCTTATAGATGCTGCCTGGCCTGCTGTGTTCCACCAGCATTTTGTGTATGTTGCTTGAATTTCCAGCATCTGCAGATTTCCTTGTGTTTGAATCTATAACATACCCACTTTATTATATCTGTTTACAAAAAAAGTGATCTTCTATGTATTTTAACTCTCTTTATAGTTTGTCCAGAGACAGTCAAAGATCTGTTTGACTGATGGAAGCAGCAGAGTTTCTGTTTATTGAAACTGTATTAGAATAGACCTCCACAATCACACTGCCTCAATTCTTCTCATCAATATGCATCACTTTGTGCTGCTCTTGATTACACTTCATCCACCGTTGCACAGGGAGAGCGCTGTGCATGCAACAAGCTGGGGTGGTGGTAGAGGCAAACACATCAGGGAGTTTTAAGAGACTCTTAGAAAAGCACACAGATGAAAGAAAAACAGAGGGCTATGTGGGAGCAAAATTTTAGGTCGATCTTGGAACAGTTTAAAAGGGGCCAAAGGACCTACACTTTACTGTGCTATACTGTTCTTTGTTCTATGCTGTTCAATACCATTGGCCCACCTATTCTATATTCTCTTGACATCTTTCACTGTTCTTAATATATAACACTCCTGCAAGTTTTGTATAATCTGTAGAGTTTGAAATTATGCTGTGCTATCCAAATCTATGATATATATCAGGAACACTCAGTGAACTTAGCCCACAAAACTATTTACAATTGCTCTTAGGTGTCTAAGCCAATTTTGTATCCATTGTCCCTTTAATTTCAAGAGCTTCATTGAAAAATCTCTTTTCCCATTGACTGTTTTTTTCCTCAGTTCATGCTAGTTACATTGAACAGGCTAATACTATCTGCAGTCTAATACCACCAATGGAGGGCTGTAATTCTAAAAGAAAAACAGTCAAATATGTAATATTCTACCCATATTTGAGGAAGAATCCAGCCTTTGCTGTATAAGTGAGGGATGGCATGAAGCACCACAGGACAGCGTCCCACTTTATCTGAAGCGATTGCTTATTCCAAGTGCAATTGCAGACTTCTGTATGTTCAGACTTAGCTGAAATAATAAATGTACCAAGCCTATAAGTGGGTTGACACCAGCTATCCACTTATGTCTTGGAGCAGGTAGGGATACAGAACTACCAAGTCTCTGCATGTTTAATATACATTGCATAGGTTCTTGATTAGTCAGAATGTCAGATGTTAAGGAGAGAAGGCAGAAGAACAGTGTTGAGAGCAATAATCAATCAGCCATAATGGAATTGCGGATCATTCTTGGTGAGCTGAATTCGGCCATGATGGAGCAGCCTAACTCTGTCTTTATGTCTCATGACCTTATGTCTTATTAACCTGAAGCTTGATCTATTCATTTATCACATGAATCATGAGGCTCCAATGTAGAATTAAAATGCATAAAATGTTCTATAGTTCTACAATGATTGCTTGGAAATATAAATACCATTAAAGAACTCAGACAAAATTTCTTCAGCCAAGCAGATACGAGAGTGTGTTTCTAGCATGCAGAGAATATGTATTATAGGAGTAATTGAGGTGAAGAGTACTAATATATTCAAAGGGAGTGAACATATGAGATATTTATAGGGTTTGTTGAAGCAGGATGGTTAATAAATATTGTATAAACACCACAAAAGTTAATGAAGTTCAAGGAGTTAATGGACAATCTGATTCCATAAATTCTACATAATTTGATTAAATGCTTTATTATTGGCTTGCCCTGATACTAAATTTCCATATATTGGTTATGATAAAACATTTAATTAATAACATAAGATTTCAGAGCATTTCTGCTTTTACTGATGTAACAAATGGTAGCTCATTGGAAAGGATTTTTCCTACAATGGGGGAGTCTAGAACTAGATGGCACAGGCTCAGAATAGAAGGACATTCCTTAAGAACGGAGATGAGGAAGAATTTCTTTAGCCAGAGGGTGTTTAATCTGTGAAATTTGTTGCCACAGATGGCTGTAGAGGCCAAGTAATTGGATATATTTAAACCAGAGTTTTATAGATTCTTAATTAGTCAGGGCATCAAAGGTTACAGGAGAATGGAATTGAGAGGGATAATAAACCAGCCATGATTGAATGGTGGAGCAGACTTGATGGGCCAAATTCTGCTCCTATATCTCATGATCTTATGGTTATAACATTTTGCAAATTTGTACAGTGGAACTTATTAGAAAAAAATCTGCTTCAAAGCTGGCAGGAATTCAATGGGGCAAATACCCTCCTCTGTTGTACTGTGTGTGAAATCTAAAGAGCGTCTGAACAGGTAGCAACATACACAGAATGCTGGAGGAACTCAGCAAGTCGGGCAGCATCGATGGAAAAGAGTAAACTGTCGACGTTTCGGGCGGGAGAGGGTCTCGACTGTTCCTTGTTTTCCACAGATGCCGTCTGAGCTGCTGAGTTCCTCCGGCACTATGTGTGTGTTGCTTTGAATTTCCAGCATCTGCAGATTTTCTCGGTACTGAACGAGTAGGTTCCCTGTTGGCTTTCTGCATTTCCTTCCTTGCCGAGGAGTTCATTATATCTGTTCCTCTCACTCAGTTTCCCCCCAACTAGCGACCGCCTGACCAACTAATGGAGTACTCCCAAGCTTGGACAAGTGATTTGTGGGAACATATCCCTGGCAGCACTGTCCCGCTAAGCTTCTCGGTCATCCTTTGGCGAAAGGGTGTTCTCGCTTTATGTGATGTGTTTGGGACAATCCATCTGTGTCTGCGAGGTGCCCCGTGTTTACAATTACAGGGAAAGTAGCCGCAGGTGTGTTAATGAGATTCTGGAATGGGGCACTTGCAAAGTTGATTATAAATATTAATATTAATAGATAGGTGTAGGATGTCTGCGCTGTATACCTTGAAATAATGTTGCCGTGCTCGGAACAATGCATATGTTTGCCATTCTTTAATGTCTGGTGCGGCAAATTAAACTATATTCATAATTATTTAATTTGAAAGTTAGAGACCCGGAGATGGCTCATAAAACTTTATTTCTAATTGGACATTCCGGCTGTGCGGATCTGGCGACTCCACAAAGGGACGCATTGGGTGTAAACGAGAGACGCGTAAACACACAGTGAGACCATTAGATAATAAAAGTAAATATTAATAGACTCTCATCTGGAATTTCATATCTCCCACTCGGCCTCGTATTATTTTGTCTTATCTGATCTGGCAGCCAACGATAAACAGTAGCAGGCAGGGAATTTGGACAACATCTCGTTCTCGTTGCTGTGACCCGCTGTGTTTGGGCATGTCAGATTTCGTCTATGTGTCCGCTGCCTACAGTTGTGTTACTCACGCCGCTGCGTCAAGCCAGGATGAATTAGCAAACTGAAAGGAGCCACTGGGGACACATTTGTCAAACCCAAAGCCCTGTTTACTAAAGTTGCGTGGTCCTGGGTCTTCACTTCATCAGATTGGCAAGTGGTAGTTATATGGTTCATGGAATCCCTCCCACTGAAAATGCCCCAAATTCCCCCATGTCATATTTTAAGGTGTGCTGACAGGTTATATCCATCAAATTGGAGATGGTAGGACGAGGAAACGCCACTTAGTGCAAACACACTAAAGGAAAAAAATGTCGTGAGCGAATCATTAAAAAAAAAGTAAAGGATAAAAAATGTGCAGATGCCAAGAATGTGAACTAAAGATCGGCGGGTCACATAGCATCTGCGGAACGAAACACACCAGGTATAAAGCACCTTAAAAATGATTTATGGTAATCTATTGAGGAACAATCATTCCCATACAGAGAACTTTTACTCCTCTGCAGTATGTTGTTAATGTCCTTTTACACACGTGCAAAAGGTCAGCAATATCGTCTTCCCATGCAGCCTGTATTTCCGCAAATGCTGACCGCGTTTTGCGCGGGAAGTGGACGAAGATCTGATGAAGTCATACACAGAATCTTCGATCTGATTAAATAAGCGGGCCATTCTGATTTGAAATATCTTCCTATGTATCAATGATTAGTCGATCTTTCAAAAGATTACGTTTAAACCGGAATGTAACAGGGACTAGCACCGTGTTGCTGACTTGACTGCGAGTCAAGGTGAACTGCAACATTAATTCATTTTAGGCATACTCGGCTCGGCTGGAGTAGCACACAAACATCTCTGGCATCCAGCAAAACAGCTGTCACACAAAACATGAGGTGGCAACGTGATTAACATAGCTTTGTTCTTTAGTCATTTCTAATAGCACTAGGGTCATATTTCAGATGTTTCATATATGTCGTTTTGTCTGGATTGAAGGCGTCTATCACCCCCGGTTAAAAAGGTCTTGTGACATGAAATCACGCCTACCGCTATGCCCGGAATGACGAGGAAGCTGTAGCCGCTGACCGAGGCTCTGGGTCCAGCTCCCATCTTGGAACATGATCTCATTCAGAGGCGCCGGTTTTATATATAAGGGAAGTTGAGGCTGGGAAACTCATCAGATGCTAGCAGTTGGCTACCCACGAAACTCAGCCACATTCAGGGAGTTCTAAGACCCACCGACAACATGGTGATGCTACGAGTTGAAGATCTGGTAGGATATTTGTTGCATGCAAACAGTATTTAATTAAACTTTAATTTTCTATTTGCGAAGGATAAATATCCCACAGTTTTTTAAAAATATAAAGTTAGCATACCTGTAGAGTTATGACCTTATGTGTAAGTTTTAAATACTGTATAGGATTTGTTGAAACGGTAATGGATCTATTATATATGTGAGTCTGAGTAGTTACAATATTTTATTGTAATCTATAACTTACCCACTTTTATTCTATTCTATATCTGTTTACAAAAAAAATCTTCTATGCTTTTTAACTCTGGTTATAATTTGTCCAGAGACAGTGACTGATGGAAGCAGCCCAGTTTCCGTTTATTGAAACTGATTTAGAATAGACCTCCACAATCGCACTGCCTCAATTCTTCTCACCAAAATACATCACTTTGTGCTGCTCTAGATTACACTTCATCCGCCGTTGCACAGGGAGAGCGCTGTGCATGCAACAAGCTGGGGTGGTCGTAGAGGGACTTTTAACAAGTTGGGTAATTTATAACAGGCAAAATATGCAGTTTAATAAAATGCAATCATATACAATGACAACGATGGTTCGGGCTGCGTCATCTTTCCGTGGAGCGGAGAAGGTGAAGAACGGACGTGACTGATATAATAATGAGGAGTACAGTAACAGTAGACTGCTGGAAGCCAATACCCATATCAGAGGTATATAATATTAGATTTAGGGTAGGAGGATTTGGATTTATTGGGAATCTGAGGGAGAATTGTTTCACCCAGAGGTTGGTGAGTACATGAAAGACGCCGTCGGAGGTAATACTGGAAGCAGAGTCTTCACCAGCATTGAAGACTTGGCTTGATGAGAGCTCGAATCGCCCAGTCAGAGAAGGTTAACAGCCAAGTGCTGGAGGGGAGGTTCAATACAGATGGTGCCAATTACCGAGCATGGTGCGGTGCTTCCATGTTGTTTGACTCTATGATTGTGACGACTTACAATTTGAGAAGATAATATATAATTCCAGGGACATCTAAGAAAATCTAAGACATCTAAGAATCTGGAAATATGCAGCAGGTCAGGCAGGACAATCGGAAAGAGAAATGGAGTTAACTTACATCGAGTTGGAAATAAGATAAGTTTAATGTAGCATTGACGGGGGAGAGACAGAGAGAACAAAGGAGGGCTGGGACCAGCAGAGAATGAATGGTGGTGATTTCGATTGAAAGAAGGCGGCGAATGGTAAACTGATGGTGTCAGTAGGAAGTGACGAGCGCGAGCTACAAGGACCAGAGGGGAAAAGTGTGGTTGGGATCGACATCACTCCGCTACTTCTCGATGATGCAATCAGAGCCGATGGCGGGAAGCCTGGCTCCACAGTGAGAGTTCTCCACATCACGCTGGAAAGTTCGGCTTAAATGCATTAACGGGAGCAGATACGCGCCGAATACGGGAACAATACTACATCGTTAGATAGAAGCTCAAGATTCAATTGTATTTCTCTCGAGTATATCGAGTTCACACAAATACATCCGAATTATAATGTGAATGTCTTTTCACGGTATTTCAGTTGGGGATAAAGAACAGGGCTCACATCACCATATCACAGGGAGTTCTTAAATCTGGAATTAGAGAACGGGAATTGGGGTGATTTCAGTCCTCTACTCTCTACTGTAATTAGGCTGGTACATCTCTCAGCGCCGAAGCGAACTTCTTCATCCAAATTTAAGCCGTGCCTCTCTTCCAACAGGTAACCGGTAAGAAGAGCCTGGCTAAGCCCGGGGAATGGGAGGCTGGTTCGCTGAGCGCGCAGGAGGAGTTCCGAAGTGGAGGATACTGCTCTGCCGTGGCGATCGAGAAGCAGGATGATCTGAAGACCCAGACAGAGCCATTCCATTTCATACCCAGCCACCAGCACCAGAAAGAGAAACTCCAGCCAGTGGCACACAGCAAAAATGTACGTGCAATATGCCTCAAATAGCTAGTGATTGCCAATATTCTTTCTGCAATTCACATCGGTTCCCTAGTTCTGAATGTTTGTAGTATATTCCTGATCAAATTACATTTAGTGGACATTTCTACACCTTCGAGGATTTCAGTAATAAGCCCTTTTCATTGCTTGTTTTTAGATAAAACCTGTGGAACAGAGACTGAAGCTTGAAACTATAGACGATCTTCAATTCATCGTTAGGTTGAAGAAAAAGAAACAGTCTAAGACTATTGCAACGGGACTCCCAAAGGAACAAGAACCGGAAATTATAGTAAGTTTAGGCATTGTGTGAGAAAATTAAAAATAAATCCATTCATCTAGAAACTAACCCGTCCTGTGCTCTGTCCCAGACTGAACCTGTAGATGTTGAAGCGTTTTGGAGAGCGGCATTGGACAACAAACCCCTTGTGGTGGAGAAATACCTTGCAGATGGTGGCCAACCGGATGCTTGTGACCAGGTAATAAGACTCAATCCTATTAATCGAATGAGGTTTGTAACTCGGGCTGATTAAAGGAAATTAAGTATCTTAATTTAATTTATTTTTTTGCACGCAGTTTAACAGGACTGCCCTGCATCGCGCCTGCTCGGAGGGAAACGAAGAGATTGTACTGAAACTACTGGAAGCCGGAGCCTCCACAGAGTTTCGCGATATGGTACGGTATCATGCATAACGATCAGACATACCAGGGTTTAAAATGGCTGACGCAAACACCTTTAACTTAAAGGGGCGATTTAGCTTCAAATCCTGCGAGGTTTCATTGTCGGTTACCAAGTGTTTGCCCGGTTTGTTGTGGGTGGGAACTAAAAGAAGCACCAAATACTGTCTGTATGCATGTTTACGTCACCACACCACGTGACTGCATGTAGCCAAGTCCCGGAGCACTCGGATTCCCTCCTCGCATTACTAACAGTGTCACAATCTTGCTTCTGGCACAGCTCGACGCAACAGCGGTCCACTGGTCCTGTCGCGGAGGCAGCCTGGAAGTTTTAAAAATTTTGCTAAATAAAGACGCAGCTGTAAACGCAAAAGACAAGGTGAGCAGATTATCTACCTAATCAGATCTCTGACTAGAATTCGCCGGTATTCAAGCCAATTTGACAATAACTCCTCCCTTTTGTTATACGATCCTTACAGTTATGCAGTACTCCTTTGCACGTCGCTGTCAGGACCGGACATTATGAATGTGCTGAACATCTAATCGCGTGCGGAGCCGATCTTAATGCTAGAGACATTGTGAGTATCAACTGGAGCACTAGAGAATATTTATTCAGGTCTAATATAGCTGCACTGAACTTTTATTTCCATAAAACAGTTTAAAAGACTAGATTGTAATACAATACCTTAGTTTTTTAAAAATCGATGAGCCAGTGATAGCGTGATGATAGAACTTCAGAATGACAACTGGTTCGTTTTAATGTCCATGGAGGGCAGTGCACTTGTGCCGACTGGGATAATGCAAAAGGGCGCAAGAACACAAATGTTAATCGATGTTTTATTACCTTATGGCAGGAATTCATTTATATTGTAGCCGATAGAGTTAGAATGCAGTATTTTTGAGCTTTTTTTTTAAGTAATAGAGGATAGATATCCTTACCAGTTTCCTAGGTCATTTTGATTCTAACACTGTTGGTTTTGGTGATTGAGTCTAATGGGTTTTGGGGCTGCTGAAAGTTAGTCCCAAATCTGTATTAACGAGAACGTTCCAATCATACTTTGTGGATGTGCTAGTCGTAAGTTCATTGCAATTTACTATCGTCTTTGAAATATCGTTCTCTGAAGGAAGGAGACACGCCTCTGCACGATGCAGTGCGACTAAACCGTTACCGACTAATGAAGCTGCTGATGATCTACGGTGCCAAAATCACTTTTAAAAATTGTGTAAGTGTTATAATCTTTAATCTTACAGGGTTTAAACCTGAATTAGTGGTTAGATTCTCTGGCTGTGCTTTTGTTAAAGAGTTTTTGTTGATAAATATTTGTCTGAGCAAAAACTAAGTTAAAGCCCATCTTTGATGATCGACATTACAATTTGCTTTTTTAAGTGCTTCTCCTTTTTAATTAATCCAGTCGTGCGTCAGTCTGAATTATTCAGCGGATTGTGCTACGAAATATAGTGACTAGATAATTTGGTGCTTAAACCTGAATGGCAAGATAACTTAAACTAAGCAATTTAAAATGGCAAATGTTAGAGTATTTTGTTTAATTTTAAAGGCAGCAGCTCATTTGATGTTGGCGTGGGCATTACGCGCTTGGGTTACTTGTGATTACATTCAGTATAGAGGGTTGCGTTATTGAACAGGCTCGAGGGGCTGAGCGATCTACTCTCCTAATTCGGAAGTTTACAGAGCCAGATATTCGATAGCACAAGAATGCACTTGAAGTCCGTGAAGAGCAAATGACTGCTGTGTCTGCCAGTGTTAAATTTAACATATAACGGACACATCCCTAGAGCATCATAGACACACAGACAGGTTCCACAAAGTTCACAGCTCCATGGCGTTTATCTAAATTGAGCTGTTTATATTAAATTGGGCACATATTGGTTCATTATAATGGATGCCCACAGTTGCTGCCGGGATATCCCATTCCCAAGGCTGGATGTAACGGTAACCCCTGGGTCGAAGTGCAGCAGAAACCCCTTGCAGAATTGAAGAGGCGCTTGTGTATGGGGAGGGGGGAAGGGGGAGGGAGAGGGAGAGGGGATAAAGAAAGGCAAGGAGAATCGAAAAAGCACATAAAGGGGAGATGCAGCCGGGGCTCACTTTGTTCTATTGAGCACATAGACCAGTCAGTAGTACAGGAAAAAAAATGTTTCATCAGAATGGTATTGTTGGAAGATACGTAAATAAATATTTAATAGGAGGGAGAACAGGAAAGTCAGACATGTCAATGGATTGTGCTGTCATCAACTTGAAAGAAAAAATGTTAATAGTCTGAGGGAAATTGAAGATTTTGCAAAGTCATCGTGGGTCAGGATAGCGGAATCAATGAATTAGTAAATAAAAGCGCCCGTGTTCTTAAAGCGAACACCATGGAAAATTTAAACCCATGCTTTTTTCCCCTTTAGAATGTGTCAGTTCAGTGCTTTGTTTCTTAACGTAATTCCTGTTGTCTTATTACAGAACGGACAGACACCATTGGATCTTGTTCTTCAGTGGCAAACTGGCACAAAGGAAATACTTAACCAATTTATGGAAACCTCGCAGATGTCATCAAAATGAAGCCTGCTGTAGAGGAGTAAAGGGAGCCTCCTCCCTGTCCCCTCCTCCACCCCCAAGGATGCCAGGTGCATTCTGCCTTTGATTTCTGAGAACTTCAACACATTCGCCACATGCTTAGTATTAGAAATGTTCAATCTTCAAAGCTCAATATGACAAAATCTATTGAAAGTGCTTCAGTTCATGCATAATGAAAATGAACTTAGAGAAGTGAAAAGTCGAGACTTTTTTTATATGAAGACTGAAGTTCCTGCTGACATTTTCAGCTGTCAGTAAGGGTTTATTTGGAAAATAGGAAGTTGAAGGAACGAGACTGGAGAACACTGAAGAACTGAAATTCGGAGTGGTTTATGGATACAGGATTGATGTTTCAGAGATAATATATGGGACAAGGTGTTTTAAGAGTTTCACTTCTGTAATTAATTGGCAATGGTGGAACGATATTTGATTACCACCCTCCATATATTACTAAGATGGCAATTCAGCTATTAAAATAGTTTATTAAAAGATAGTTGGATTTGAAAGTGGGTTCTTGGATGGAATTTAGGAATGGGCCAGATGTAAGCCGAAAGTCAATAAGTAATGATACTGAAAGTTATGAACTGAAACTTTGAGGTAACGAACTATATTTATGATATATTATTTGTACATTTACATGTTACAAATTTGTAAATTTTGTACACAGTATGTACTGTTATTTATTTGCAACTTAAACAAAACGAGTTTGCTTTTGCAAGTGGGTTATGATTCCAAACATCTATTTAAGAAAAATAGTATTTTCTGTAAGACTAGTTATACAATCATGGAGGAAAACCGAAAGCAAGTCTCCAACCTGGGTTGTGGTTTTTGAGGCTAAGAATACAAAAATCTGAGATGTATATCAATGGTCATCTAGCAGATTTAAACACAATTGCAGCAAAGATGTGACCGAGACCTTTGGTCACAGGCAAGCTTTTGTATGTAGCCAGTGCATTTGGGTGATTGTGCCCATGAATCCGCCCATGAATACATGCATGTGACCTGAGGTAGAGTTGGAGACTCTCATAATGAATATCTTCATGTCTTCTCCTCAGAAAGTGATATTATTCATATAATATTTAAAGTGGTATTGTGATTTATTTTGAATAGTTATTGTACTATTTTACTTTGTGATTTATTTAAACATTGAAAACCATATTGTAAGCAGAACAAAAATAAACACAATTGAGATCTTTTCCATCATTTGAGGCATGTTGGTAACTACATTTATATTCACATCACAGTTGTGCTATTTATGGAGGTAACAGGATTCAATAGCCACAGGCCATTAAGATGTCAATGCTATCTAGTAAGCAGGTGTGATTAATTCAAATAACTAATTAATCATGTAGTGCAAGGCTATAACTGTCAAATAAGTATGTGACTGAGCAAAAATCCAAATAATTATGTAAATAATCATTGTAGAAGCCACAAAGAGAAATGTGATCAAACCGAAAAATCGAATTAGCGCTGAGAGGCATCTAAGCCTCTAAGCCATAACTTAGTTCCTTTACGTGAAAGGTGCTGTCAAGGTCATCTCAAGTGATGGACTTTCTACTCATGTCTGGAACAGGTCTGCCAATTCCTACACCTAACTGGAATATTACTTTTAATATTCCATTTATTTCCCTAACTTTCTTCTTTTTCCAGGTGATGGCAATTTTCCAAATTGTTATTGGTAATGTTCTGAGTGCTTCAATCTTTATTTTTGCTTTCCTACCCCCATGAAAGGTTACATATTACTCCACCAGCACCCGAGCAGTGTCCATCTTTAACCCCTATTTCTGGTCCCTCACCATACTATTGGAAACTGCATTTTTTCTGCCCTCTGTAAATTGATTACCTCTGGCCTTGAGGAACAACAGAAGAACTGCAAAAACTGCAGTCAGAATTGATGTACAACATCCAGGCAAAATTGAAAAGGATGATGAATACAGTACTGAAGGTGTTATATCTGAATGCACCCAGTATACTAAATAAGGTAGGTGCCCTTGTAGCACGGCTAGATAGGCAGCTATGATGTAGCATCACTTCATTCTGCCTGAAAGAAGTTCATAGCTTACCATCCAAGGATACATCTTGAATTGAAATCACAAAGCAGAGGGGGTCAGGTGGGTGATGATAAAAAAAATAATGAAATCAAATCCTTAGAAAGAGGTGTCATAGGATCAAGAGATGTAGAATCCTTGTAAGTAGAGTTAAGAACTGCAAGTGTATAAAGACCTGGATGAGAGTTACATAGACAGCCCAAACAGTAGGCAGGAGGTGGGATATAAGTTAATGCAAGATAAAAAAGGCATGTAATAAGGTCAATATTGTGATAGTGATGGAGGCTTTCAATATGCAGGCAGATTGGAAAAAATCAGGTTGGTGCTGGATCCCAACAGAGCTTGTGGTTGAACCCACCAAGAAAAAGGCAATTCTGGATTGTGTAATACACCAGATTTGATTAGGGAGCTTAAAGACAGTGATCATAATGTGATGAAATTCACCCTGCGGTTTGAGAATGAGAAGAAAAAAGTCAGATGTAAGGAAATTACAGCAGTACAAGAGAATACCTGGCCAAGATTGATTGGTAGGGGTTGACGACAGAACAGCAATGGCTGGAGTTTCTGGGGGTAATTTGGAAGGCACAGGAAAGATATATCCCAAAGATGAAGAAGTATTCTGAATGGAGGATGAGGCAACCATGGCTGACATGGGAAGTCAAAGATAGGGTCAAAGCTAACGTGAAGGGATAAAAATAGCAAAATATTTGTGGGAAGCTAGATGATAAAAATGCTTTTAAAAACCAATTATAAGGGCCATTAAAAGAGAAAAGATGAAATATTAAGGCAAGCTAGCCAATAAGATAAGAAACTAGAAATTTTCTCCCCAGATATATAAAGATTTAAGAGAGAGACGAGAGTGGATATCAGACCATTAAAAAATGATGCTGGAGAGGCAGTAATGGGGAACAAAGAAATGGCGGATGACCTCAATAAGTATTTTGCATCAGTCTTCACTGTGGAAGACACCAGCAGTATGTCAGAAATTTGAGAGTGTCAGGGGTCACAAGGGTGTGTAGCTGCTATTACTGAGGAGAAGGTGCTTGTGAAGCTGAAATGTCTGAAGGCCAATAAATCAACTGGACCAGATGGACTCCACCCTAGACTGTGCAGGCATTAGTAATGATCATTCAGGAAACAATAGATTCTGGAATGGTTCTGGAGGAGTGCAAAATTGCAAATGTCACTACAGTTTTTAAGAAGACAGGCAGAAGAGAGGAAGTTATAGGTCTGTTAGTCTGACCTCAGTGCTTGCAAAGATACTGGAAGCCCATTAATAAGGACGAGGTCTCGAGGTACATGGAGGCGCATGATCAAGTAGGCAAAAGTTAGCATGGTTTCCTTAAGAGGAAATCTTGCCTGAGAAGATGTGTTGGAATGCTTTGAGGAAATAACAGGCAGGGAGTGAGTGGATTTTCAGGCCAGTGACATGGTGCCACACATGAGGCTGCTTAACAACAGCCTATGGTATTACAGAAAATATTCTAGCTTGGACAGAAGATTGGTTGACTAGTAGGAGGAAAAGAGTGGGAAAAGAGGGAGCCTATTCTGGATGGCTGCTGGTGACTTGTGGTGTTTCGCAGGGGCCAGTATTGGGACCGCTTCTTTTCACATTATGTGTCGAGGATTTGGATAACAGAATTGATAGCTTTGTGGCCAAGATTTTAGACAATACAAAGATAGGTGGAGGGGCAGGTATGGTTAAGGAAGCAGGGAGTCTGCAGGACTTAAATTAGGTGAATGGGCAAAGAAGTGGCAAATGAAATATAGTGTAGCAAAGTGTATGGTCATATACTTTGGTAGAAAAAAAATAAAGGTGTAGACTATTTTCTAAATGAGGGGAAAATTAAAAAAAAAAATCGGAGGCACAAAGGGATTTGGAGTCCTTGTGCAAGATTGACTTGTAGGTGAATCAGTGGTAAGAAAGGCAAATGCAATGTCAGCATTAATTTCGAAAGGACCAGTACAAGAACAAAGTTGTAATGCTGAGGCTTTATAAGGCATTGGTCAGGCTGCCCTTGGGAGTATTGAGCAGTTCTAGGCCCCATATCTAGGATTAGACGTACTGACATTGGAGTGGGTCCAGAGGAGGTTATTGAGAATTATTCCGGAATGAAAGGATTAATGTCTGAGGAGTGTTTGATTGCTCTTGGACTATACTCACTGGAGTTTAGAATGGGGGGTGGGGTTCTCATTGAAACCTATCGAATACTGAAAGGCTTAGAGAGTGGATGCTTTTGTGACAGTTGTAGCCTTCCATTTATGGCACCATCATGACAAACCTAGTTTGCATCATTTCCAGTAGCTCATGTAGTCTGCTTATAATATGGAAACCATTGACACAATTCCATTCCAGTTACTTGGCTGACGATACTATCATACAATATCAAGACCAGATTTGACCTTAATTTGTGAGCATGAAGACTCAGAGCTGCATTTGTATGAATACGCTGTCTGTAAGAAACTTTGGCGTAAAAATCTGGTCTGCATCCAATGAACTGTCTGTAATGTAAATGCTGGACATGCTGAATAGGACTTGTAGAGCAAAACTTGGACCTAGCTATTGAACAAATGGTGTATTCAAAATTTGCCACACACATCCAGATAATTCTTTATGGTATGGACAAGTATTTCAGTACAAACAATGAGAAAGTACCTTAGAGAGGCAATGCTGCCTCTCCCCAACATTGGGTCAATGATGCCAAGTGGTTTTAAGGAAAGGGGAAAGGGGGCAAAAAGAGCATCTCCAGACTCCACCTCCCACCTTTTTCGTGATCCATCCATGGAAGAGTTTTTTTTTGCATGAAATACATATTTTATATATATAGGAACATATTATTGCCTTAGAAATACTCAGGAAGAAACTAAACCAAAATGTGGTCCTTATTAAAAAAATTTATTCACTATTTCCCTGTCTTATTTGTTTCCATCTTTGAATTTCTCACAGTTGGAATTCAGAATTGACAAAATATTATTTTGAGTTTACACTGCACCTAACTGGTTGTAGAACTTAATTATGAACTCTGAAGTTCATTTTTGATGGCTGAAATATCTAATGTCAATTTAAAAAGTTACTTCAACAGCACAATGTTGTTAGATCACTATTCAGAAAAATATGGACATACTTTCATATTTGTAGAGTAAATGAAATTCAGGTAATAACAAGGATTTCATCCCATCACCGGTTACTTTCAGTCTTGGCTTTCTTGGAACAAGGCCTTCCTTCTTCTCTATCTTCAGTTGCTGTAACTTTTCTTGTAGTGTAGATCACACCTAATGCAGTTTTCCTGGTTTCTGTATAGTAAAATTAAGCAATAGAGATTTTAATGCAAGGTCTCTTACGGAACCAATGTTGAGAAGCAGCAGCCAATTTCAATGTATTTCTGCTGATTTGCAGGTTGCAATAAGACACGAGTGGGCTGAGTGTGGATCAGTGGGACTAGGTGAGAGTAAGTGTTCGGCACAGACTAGAAGGACCGAGATGGCCTGTAATTGTTATATGGTTATAAGACAATTTAGAGATGTTAAATTAAAGAGAAATTGTAGAGTCAGTATACTAATTTCCCCTAGGCTTCATATTAATTAAATTGTGTCCATAACCTCTGTAAAATATCATTCATACTCAGCCCCTTGAGTCTGATATACTGTACTCCATACAACCAGAAAAGTCTTGAGGCAACTAATTATAAGTCTAAAACCCAGATTTTTCTCATTGGACACGATTCCCAACAGAAGTAAAGAAGCTGGTTGTTGCAATTTCCACTTTTCAAGAGTTCAATACTTCAAAAGTACTTCACCATCTATGAAATGCATTTGAAAGTTCTGAGGTTATGAAAGTCAATTTTTCTAAAACTAAAATTTTAAAAATGTATTTCAATGGCAAACTTTATTGCATTTCGTGTAATAAGATATTTACAAATATATTACACACACACACACACACGCAGAGCTGTTCAGCTCCAATAACTATTTTCGCTTTTAAAATATTGATGTTGGATTTTTTGAGCTAATCTATAAAACATTGTGTATCATGTATCATGTCAAATCAAAAGAAAATTTCCAAAACCTGTGAACAATTTACTAAAATTAAAATCCAAGATAAAGCTGAAAAAGTATTTATCTCCTTTGTAAATACTTCCCTCAAGTGCAAAACTATGCATTACCTTCACAACTCACCTAATTTGTTCATGTAAAAAAACTGGCAGATCACTCATTTTTAATGAATTCATAAGAATAAATCACCTCTCTCTTTGTAAGGTCCAACAGTCTGGTAGATTTTCAACAGGCCAAACCAAAAGGAAGACAAAAGAGCATTCAAGAGAAGTCAGGGAAATGATAATAAAGAAGCACAAATCTGGGACGGGCACAGGACCATCTCAAAGTCACTGAACATACCGCGAAGCTCAGTACGGTCCATTGCAAAAAAGTGGAAAAAGGGAACCACGGCCATACTACCTAGGTCTCAAGAACTGAAGAAGAACGGCACTTCTAAGAGAAGCTACTGTGACGTCAAGTCATTCTGTGTGAGCTGCAGAAGTCAGTGGCTGCAACAGGAGATGAAGTTCATGGCCCCACAATCTCCACGACTTTGCACAAAATGGGTATTTATGGAAAAGTGGTAAGGAAGAAGCCCTGGCTAAAAAACAACACACATCCTTGCCCTTCAAGGCTTTGCAAAGAATCACTTAAGCAAGACTGTAAAGATGTGGAAGAAGGTCTTGTGGTCAGATGAGACTGAAGCAGAGCTTTTTGGCTCAACACAAAGCAGCATGTGTGACATCAATCTAATACTGCACATCAGCTTGGTAACACCATCCTTACTGTAAAGTATGGTAGAGGTAACATCATGTTATGGGGATGCTTTTCAGCAGTATGGTCTGGAAATCTGGTCAGGATTTATGCGAAGATGAATGCTGCTAAATAAGAGAGATCCTGGATAAAAACTTGCTAGCCTCTGCCAGAAAGCTTAAACTGGGTAAGAAAATCATCTTTCAACAGGACAATAACACACTGCCCCCAAAGCACACTGCCAGAGCAACAATGGAGTGGCTTCAAATGAAGAAAATTGATGTCCTTGACTGGCCCAGTCAGACTCCTGACCTTAACCTGATTGAACATCTCCGGGAAAACCTCAAGATTACTGTCCACTGTAACTAACCTGGCACAGCTTGAGCAATTTTGCAAGGAGGAATGGTCACTCTTATTGCATCCCTTTGCGGAAAGCTAATAGAGACTTACTTACAAAGAGTACTGGCTGTAATAGCTGCAAGAGGTGGTTCAACTAAGTACTGAAGCAAAGCGGGATGAATACTTTTGAACCACTGACATTTCAAGTTTTTTAATTTTTAGTTTTTCATGCTTTACAATTTTCCCTATTTTTTGGGCTCCACTGTGAGAATGTGTGTGTGTGTGTGTGTGTGTTATTATATACATGACGCCCATGTACATAATAACACATGCACACAGGGAATTTAGTCCTCCATTAAGAGACATATGGAAATCCTTCCATGCCTGCTTCCACTGGTTTACTTCCTTTCTGTTTTCATCAGGTTTTCTCTAAACCTCATTTTCGTAGCAACATCTCATTAATTGGCATCTCTGGTTTCAGATTGTTCTATTCAGATTCCAAATTAAAATTCTACTCTTAGTACTTTCAATCTCTCTCTGATTCTAGATACTTCTTGCCAATCGTCAGTTTCTTGGACCTTTCTCCCTTTCACTATGTACACACCCAATTCCTTACAGACCCACCTCACATGGTAAACCCCCTTGTGAACAAAAAAAAAGTCAATTAGTTAAAATCCATCACCATACCGTAGTTACTTAATTCAACATATTCTTATATTGAAAAAGGAACTCTACTTCCTTCAAGTAAAAAGTGTTGACAAGATAATCATTTAAGTCCTATTTGAGGGATGTCAGCAATATACAGTGGATTCCAGCTAACTGGGCCATTGGATAATTGGGGCAGCCGCTTATTTGGGCTAACTCTTAAAGAGAAAAAAAACAAATAGAGAAATTTGGTGGGATTCCCTTTGTTATTTGAGACACTGCCACAATGGGGGCAGAATATTGCTGCTGAATGGTTTCTAATTAGCATCAGTTGCGTGCATTTTTGTGGCCATTAGGCACTACACTGTGAACAGTTTTTAAATAGTGTCAGTTGAGTATGTTTGTATTAAAAAAGTAGTGATTTTTGGCACTGATAATTAGCAAGAAATAAGCAATAAGATATTTCAGAACTGATTTGCTCACTATAGTTTTAAGCATTCAGGCTTCGGGATGCCAGGTGCGGCAGGGAGTGAAAATGAAACAATTTCACTACTTCAACAAGTTAGGAACTGTTAAGAATTTGAAGGTTTTGATAATCACCTTGAATGTTACAATGAAAATGAAGATTTGAAGGATGAAATCATTGAAAGCATTGTATGAAGGCAGTTCTTATCTACACTACAACTCTGTACTGATTTTGTTCATTTACGATCAATCAAAAGAACCCGGTAGTGTATATTGGAGAATTCCTCCGTTGAAAGATATTAGGAACTAATGTAGTTTTATAGTTCAGTAGTAGCATTGGTAGTGTTATTTGTTCTGTAATTTATTTAAATACATAATTAGTTATTTAGTTAATCTTTTTTATACTTTTAAACTATTTCGTTAAGTTTAGCTACCCATTTAATTGTGCCAAAGTGTACTGGTCCGACATTGTCCCAATTAACCAGAAACCACTGTATTTGCTACCAATCTTACATCTTTGTTAAGAGTACAAAGGCAAGATTACTGACATTTCTTATTCTTGATCTGAATATTTCAGCAATATTGGTTTCAATTTCTACCTTTACTATACCGTTACAAAGACCTGTCTTTGAGCTATCTTTAACTCTTCAATTCCCCCCCCCCCCCCACCTTTTGGAGAAATGCTATTGACCAATGTCCACTGTAAACGCATCAATTCCCACAGCTGCTTTGATCATATTTGTTCCCAAACAGCTTCTCAGTCCTTCTTATCCATTGTATCTGTTTTAGTTCCAGTAACCTCTCATTTCAAAGCTTCCAATATATTGTTTATTTAAATCCTTAATCCCCTACCGCCCAATTCAAGGAAATACTCAATTTACTGCTATTCTCATTACAATCTTACTCTCCACTCCTCAGCTCCCACTGCTTAGAACCACAACATGATTCTCCTTCCTCTCAGCTTTATCCAGACTATTTCCACCAACTCTTCTCCTCACATGACAGTACTTTAATAGCATTGGTTCTCCCATGATAATGATGGAAAAACATTCTTCATCCCAGAGAACCATTCTTCCTTCCTTCACAGTACCTTCTTGTCCTATCAAATCCTTCCAGACCTCCATAATCTCATTCAAAGTAATAATATATTTAGACTGTTGCTGAGAACAGTGTCTATCATCAGGGTTTAGAAGGGATTGCACTGAGAGCCTCTTCTACATAAGCTAACCTCTACTTCAATGTTCTGGCCCACTGCCATTCTGAATTTATACCCTTACACTTCTACACTGTTGTAACGAAGCTCAACAAAGCTTATTGAACATCATCTCAGTATTAGATACACAACATGCAACATAAAAACCTAAAACATTAACTCTGATTCTCTCTTCAGATAAGACAGCTCTGAGTGTTTCCAACTTTTTTCATTTTTATTTTTGATTTTCAACAAGTTGCTTTTATACAAGTTGAAGTGTGGCAATCAGTTGGTTTAATTAAAGAAGAATTAACAGATTGCTAATTTGAGCACTTCAGAATTGATGAAGTATCCTATGAAAGGGAAGTCTAAGCTTAGATTATTAAATATATCCAGCTGCTAGATGCTAGTGTACGATATTGTCTCATCAAACTGCAGGATATTGGGCTCTCTCCATAATTTCATATAGGATGAGCTCCTAGTAAAACATCCAATAAAACTACTTGCTAATATGAGCTGCTGCATTTACTATCCACATCTAATCTGGTGACAGACATTAGTCCTGGTGCATTTGCGTGATTACATTTGTTCTACCATTCTGTTTATTTTATTAATTTGAAACATGCAGACAATAAAAACTAAAATAATAATTTAGTAGAGAAATAGACAAACAAGGTACCTTAATCAATTTTGCTCAGCTTAGCTGAGTGAGTAAGAACATAATAATTGAGTGCATTTACTCACGTCCATGCAGAAGGACAGCTCTGCAGTTTGTTGATATAGCAGCTTTGGCATCTCCTTCAGATAGGCCAAAAAGCATTCCACTATCAGTAACTTAGTTAAGGATTGTAACTTTACATACCAAAGCAACAAGTTTGTTCCTGTGACAACTATTTTATAAAACAGTAGAAAAATTTGCTCTATGCAAAGTAACATTCAAAGGCAAGTTTTTCATTAGGTATTCCTCCCATGATTTACAGATTGGAGGCACCATGTATAGTACATTATCATATTGATGACAATTATTTATTCCTGTCCTAATAGAGAAGAAATCAATTCTTTTTTGCTTCCATATTATTTTCTGTATCAAGACATAAGCAAATCAAATGTTTCCATTACAGAGCATGACTTAATTTTCATGCCTTTAACTGTTCATCAACTAACAGATATGATCTTTGAGACATCTCCTCAACAGTGCACCTTGAGATCTTATTTTTGAATTGATATCTATGCCCCTCAGCAAAACCAAATCCTCATTTCTCCCATATTGTTGGCTCCTTTGAAGGCCGTAATTACTGGATTCTAACTACAAACCAATCTATTTAATTCTCTTCTTCTCAAAAATCATAAGTAAACTGCCTTATCAAGCTGGTTATTTTTTTAGGCTGTTGATAAGGGTAATGTGGGAAATGCAGACTCCCCACAGGGCCACAAGGGGATGGATAGTTTGGGGTGTTGCACTCCTTTTGCTACCTTTTGGACTTGTGCCCTTCACATACACAGATGGGATTCTCAATACCATCCTAAATACATCTACATTTTGAATAGTTATTCCCTGGATAACTAACTGAGCACTAACCTAGGGTTGGGTATCTCGTTACAGAAGTAGATCACTGAATCGCGTTCAGATGTTTCATCAACTAGATTCCTTCAATTGTGTTGAAAGTGAGGATGTTTGCCAATGATGGCAGAAAATTCAAATCCATTTTCAAATCTTAAAATTTGAAGAATACACCAAGATATGGATAATATTCAGGCATGACTTGAAAAGGGAGAAGTACCATTTATTAAGTATTAGGTAATGATCCTAGTTGGCTACAACTGACATTCAATTGTATTGATATTGCTAAATCTTCATCACCAATATCTAGAGTCACTCTGACCAGTAACTTCTGAATGAGCTACCCTGGTGTGATGTCAAGAGACATTGATATCCTGTTGCAAGTAACTTTAGATAAATGCAAGAAGTTGCATTTGGGAAGACAAATGAGGGAAAGATTTTCATAGTGAACAGGAAGGTCCAGGGAAGTTGAACTGTTATGTGACATTTGCCAAGATGCTGGTGAGGCTGTATTTGGAATATTATGCCCAGTTCTGGTCACTGCTACAGGAAAGAGGTCATTAATCTGGAGAGAGTGCAGGGGAGAATTGCAAGCACGTTTCCGAGACTAGAGTACGGAGAAAGGCTGAGCACAGGAGAATAAGGGGTGATCTTTATAAAGGTGCGTAACACGATGAGTGGCATGGATAGAGTGAACATACAGTCTTTCTCCCCCAAGGAGAGAGATTTTATAAAAACTCAAAGGGCAACATTTTTACCTAGTATACAGAATGTGCTGCCAGCAAGTGTTTAGGGCAAGTACTTTAATCTCCAAGTGTCACTCAAAAGACACTTGGGCAAGTATGTGGAAAAGCAAGATTTACAGTGATATAACTACGCATGGGCACACAGAACTAGCTCAGATAGGTCTCTTGGTTGCTATGGACCAGTTGGCCCCAACGGCCTGTTTCCCTGACGTCTTATTCTACAACTTGAAATGATTTACCTCGCAACCAACTGCGTGGTACATCAGGAGCATGGTGAAAGAGTTTCTCATGCCTGGATGAATGCAGCTCTAAAAATGTAAATCATGCAGCTCACTTATTATTATCACCACACCCAGCATCTTCCCATCCACATCCTTCACAATTAGCACATTGTCTGCAGTGAATGCAGCAAATCACCTTGGAGTTATGCGTCAGTACTTCAACTGCAGCTTTTAGTTATACAATTTCCACCAAGGACAGGCAGCTGGTTCAAGCCTGCAAACCGTTGACAACAGATACACCCCCTCCCCTTACCCTACCCCATGACCAATTATTTTCCTCATGGGATCCCATAAACTAATACATCATGCTCACAGCAAAATGCAATAATTCAAGCTGACAGCCCACTAATCACTATTATCATAGAGCAATTAGGGATAGGCAACCAATACTGGTCTTGCCAAAAACATCCTATCTTGTACCTTAAAGGCAAAGTAGCAGGTTTGAAGAAGGATCTGAACTCAAGGAAAGTGAGCTGTGAACAACATTAACCACCAGTAAAACAGAAAGAGAAATTGGGTGCCGAGCTGTTCAGTTTAAAAAAAACAGCAGGTGGTGGGTCTTGTGGGTAAAGGGAATTCAGAGAGACAGGAAGGAATGAAGAGAGATTCAAGTTTGAGACAAACTCGGGGTGATGCCTGAAACTTTGGGTAGGCAGGATAAGGAGGAGGGCCAGCAGCAGAGTGAGCTGACCAAATCAGTTTGACCCAAAACTTAAGGAACTCCTTGTAGTTTTAATTGATGCAGTCAGGAAGGAAGTGCCGAAGAAGGTGGTTTGCAATGGAGGAAAAGCCTCTGTCTTTGCTTTACATTGTAACCTGCAAATTGCTCTAAAAGTTATTTCATGAAATGTACCCTTACACACAAGAACTGAACTGAGAAGCTGCTTTTGTTTCAGTAAAGGAACATGGCTACAGATAGAGGATGCATATGAATAAACTCAATGCAAGCTGTACACCATAAATATCCACACTTTGTTAAGGATACAAGTTAGAAATATCATATGGTCCTCTCAGTCCCAAAAACTGCAAAAAAAACAAAAAAGCATTAATATTCTGATTTAGAAAACATTTTTAGCATGTAAAATTTTGGGTATTTATTACCATGGTTTGGGCAACTGAAAAGGGTCACGTTTACTATCCGCCTCTAATATGGTGACAGACAATAGTCTTAGTGCATTTGCCTTATTTCAACAGTGAAATATTGAAAATTTAGGTTCCAAGGGGAAGGGAAATCATTAGAAATTATTGTGCTTTGAAGTCTTATATGATTCAAATTAAAATTTTATTTCCTAAAATCAATCCAAATAATTCTGTAAAGAATTTAAGTTTTTCAATGGCTCTAAATAAACATTTAAAAATTAAGACCAAATATACATTACAGCAGAAAATACTGCCCCCAGCTTTGCTGAATGTTAGAGACATTTTAGGGGCAAAGACCCAACGCTGAAACACCAAAGGCTGACGCACCAACAAGACCATGCCACTGAACCAGAGGATGCAGATGGTTAGTGAGGTAGGCCTCTTCAAATCTGGACAAAATGATAGTAAGTATGGGGGAAACCAAATTGCAATATCATTAACTTCAAGAACATCAACTTATTCAACAGTGCTTCAAAACATTTTAGAAATAACTGCTGCTGCAAGCACTAAATGAACATTTCTAAATTGTAGTTAGCTGATTAAGTACACTGCTCCTGGTGGGATTATAATAAATAAACTTACTGTAGAAAATATTACTACTCCAGTAGGAGAAAATATTTCTGTGACATGAAAGCAAGTATAATCAAATTTTCTCATTACTAAAGACACAATATTGGATAATAAATCATTAAACATACCTCTTCAGTTGCACTTGACACAATTATATTCTAAAATAGTACAAACATAAATATTGTCAAGTTTAAATACAAGACTGCAGGTTTTCTATACCATTGAATACACAGAAACTTCACATGATTAGCAATTTAAAGAGCTAGAGTTGTTTATAAAAAATGGTCTCCAAAGCACTCTAAGCTAATTGAAAGCTAATCACTACGGTGATCACAGTAGGCTTTTCTTAAGTAGCACAATGATCTTAATCTAAGTGGCAACTATGACATGATAAATTTAGTATACCTAAAGGGGAAGAAAGGAAAAAATGAGGCTCCATGGGTTTGATTAATTGATTACAAAGATTTAGAATCAAATAGATTAAAATACTCCAGGCCTTACAAATACTTTTGCATTTTCAAGATCTGCATATTAACAGAACACAAAGCATTAAAATTGCAGTGCAGTTAGAACAGGACAAGATCAAATGTGAGGCAGCAAAAGTTCCAATTCAGTGCACTAGTTAATAGCAAAACAAAGTAAAGCAAGGTTTAATAGAACACACAGATGATTCTGGAGCTTAATTATAGACATCAGTTTTGCTAGGGATTCAATGATTCTTCATGAAGTCTACAGAGATTGGAGTGAATGGCAATGTGAGTGAGTGCCACTTCCATTCTCCTCATGTTTTTACTTTGGAGTTTCGGCCCAGTACTGGAGATGGAATATCTATAACCACAAACACTCTCATTTGCAAATTAATTTGATTTTCTTATTGTTCATGATTATAGAATGCAGAAAAACACACCATATAATCATCAGCAATAACAAAATGCAAAGCATAGGCCTTTTGGTTAATGATATCATGCCGACCTATATAGACCTACTCCATGATCAATCTAACCCCTCCCTCCAACACAGCACATAACCCTGTTTCTATTGCTTCCTCAACTACCACCCCCAGTAGTGTACAGTATTTCAAGCACCTACCACTGTTTAAAAAAATCTACCTCTGAAATCTCCCCTAAACTTTCCTTCCATCATGCTATGTCCTCTGCTATTACTGCCCTGAGAAAATGGTGCTAGCTGTCCACTCTACCTCTGCCTCTCATTATCTTATATATCTCCATCAAATCACTCCTCACCCAAAATAAACATTCTAAATATGAAACTGCAGGGTGAGAATTACAATTTAATCCGGGCAAAAAGTGTGATTTCACTTCTATTGGAAAATTGGAAATATATAAGCAAAACATTGGGAAATGAATGTCCTCACAGTTTCCCTGCATGGAAAGTATAGCACTCTCTTTCACAGACAGTGATTTGCAAGACAACTGCTTACACCTGCAGTCACTAAAGGATTTTCAGAATTGATTCAAGGATTTGAACAATCTGGAAATTTCAAACTGAGTAGTTAACCTATTTCTTTGCAAGGTGGAAGAACAAGAAGAGAGCTTGTAAGAAGATATTATCGAAATTCAGAATGAAGAAGCAAAAAGGCTTTTCAAAAATGTTGGACTTTGTGGTATGTGGCTACACTGTCATGACATTTCCTGGTCTTAGAAGAACCAAACTGCTTTTTATTGCATTTCCATCCTCCTACCTTGTTGAAAGAGGCTTCAGTACAATGAACCACGGACTCACAAAAAACAGAAATCACTTGAACTTTGTTACGTGTGGGGACAGCTTTTGCTGTCATAACTTGAACCAGATATTTCAACTCAAGCTCAAGGATCACATTGATCTCGAAGCTGTTGTGCAACGCAAAGGTACCGTGTAGGTTTAAAGACAAAGGAAAAATTAAAGCAGAATCATTTCTCTGATGTTAGAATATGGTAGACATGTTTTTACACTATGGGGGTGCCAGGAAGTATATTGTGCCTAAAAGGGGCATTGGCAAGTATGAAAGTGCTTTAGGGGGGCATTGGGCTAAAAAAACAGTTGGGAAACTGTTCTACACTATCCACAATACCACTATCCTTTGTGACATTTGTAAACTTCTAAACCCACCCTTTCACTTCCTCATCCAAGTCAGTTATAACATAAATAAAGAGCAAGAGTCCCAGAATAGACCCTAAGGGAGCACCACTTGTCACTAACCTTAAGGCAAATAGCTACATCTACTATCACCCTCTGCCTTCCGTGGGCTAGCCAATTCTGATTCCAAAGCAGCTTCTGAAAGGATGCTCGAGTAAAATTGTACATTTGTATGAGCTCCTCCGTATTCATCTCAATTAAACATTGAGACATCCGAATAACATTCCTTACCTTTCCTTTGCATACATTTATCAGGCAGATTCCATTTGAAATGGTGTATCTTCTTAGTGTGGAATCATTAATAGCAGGAAAATATGTTATTTCAAAATAGATTCCTCTTGCAATAGCCTAAAACAAAAGTAGAAAATGGCTAATTAAGATGACAACCAAATCCATCAGCATTTTCATTGCAGAGGGAGCATAAAAAAGGATCCATTTTTCTCAAAAATCAATGACTTAACTCCTATATTTTCCTCAAACCAAAAGCTGTAGCAGTGGGCTGGATTCCATTTGACCCAGCCAGTGCCTTATGATCAACACCACATTAACTTCCTGAGGCCACACATATCCTCATTTCCTGCCAGTGCTGATGCTGTATTCAATTGAACAGTGGAGGAGAAGCAAGCAGCAACTGGGATAAATCAGATACACTTATCAGAAACAAAATGCTGGAAGTTGCCCTTGTCTGTCAAATGGCTTCTGAACTGTCCAATTAATACAAATCACCCTGCCTTGTTCTCCATGTGCCTGCAATATTTCTCCTGTAAATATTTATCTATTTCCAATTTGACAGCAACCAGTTAATCTGTGTGCATATCATCACGACTGGATTCTAAAGAGTAACCATTCAATGGCTCAAATCTTCTACTGAAAACTTAATAGCAATCTCCAACTACTGTTATGCCAGTCAAATCCCAATTTGACTTCCAAATAGCTTTACTTAAGTCCACCACAGGCACTGGTCTTCAAGTCAGACACTGGTCTTCAAGTCAGACACTGTTTTAAAACAGCTACACTGTTTGCTTATTGCACTACCTTAGCTAAAAATATGGATCACTGAGCCCTCTTCCATGGCAAGTAGGACCTGCACAAACCAGACTGTTTGCATCTGAACTGGAGGGAAATCAATAGCCTCAATGGGAGGTTTGAGGGCAAGAAAGGTGGTATAATAAACACAACCGAGAGGAAAGACAGCAAGGAACAGGTTAATAAACCTGGTGAGATTGATAGGCCGAAATGTGTTTATTTAAATGCGAGATGAAGAGGATGAACTTCGAGGCTGGATCAGTACATAGGTACAATGTCATTTCCATTACAGAGACCTGTTTGTGTGACGAACAGGACTGGTAGCTCAAAGTTCCTGGTTAGTTTTATATGTGATGGGGGGGGGGGGGGGGTGCGGGGAAGAGATGGAAGGATTACACTACTGAAAAAAGAGAATGTCTCAACAGTTTTCAAAGAGGACGCATTGGAGGGTTTATCCACAGAGGCAACTAGAGTGGAGTTTGGAAATTAAAAAGATTTGGTTATGCTGATGAGATTATACTATAGCGCCATCTCTCCGTCCCACCCTTCTCAAAGCCATTGAGAGTGGAAGAACATATTATAGAAAGGTGCAGAAAGAAATGGGTTGTCATGGTAGGGACTCTCCAGTATTGACTAGAACTTCCTTAATACAAGAGGCTTAGATGGAGCGAGATTTCTTCAGTGCATCCAAGAGGAGTTCTTGAAACAGAGCAGAATGTAAAACATATATATATCTAGTGTGCCTAAGACTTTTGCACTATACTGTCTTTGTCAATGTACAGTGGACAGCGAATTGCAATTTGGCGGGAGCAAAAGATGTTGGGAATGGTGAGGGTGGGGGGCTGCAGAAAAGGTGTGGGACAGGTGACAGAGAAGGAGTGCCAGGGTTTGGGGGGGGGGGGGGGCATGGGTGCAGACACACCCAGCCCTGAGACACCAGGTAAGGTAATTTGATTCCAAACAATTGGTTTATTGATCATTACAGAATGTCTCTCTGGTGCTTCCCGCTCCCTCCCCTCTCCCTTCTGCTATTCCCAACCATGTTCTCTCTTCCCATTCAGTCCACAATAGAGACCCACATCAGAATCTGGTTTATCATCAGTCACGTATGTCATGAAATTTGTTTTTTTTTGCAGCAGTACAGTGCAATAGATACAATCACTACAATACTGTGCACAAGCCTTATGTAACCTAGCTATATATATGTGCCCAAGACGTTTGCAGAGTACTGTAGATTAAAGGTGATGTGAGGAGCAGGTCTCCCTCAAATTTGCTTTTAAAAACTCAAGAAGCGGTAGATACTTGGAATGGGTTACTAGGGGGTGTACTAGCAGCAGTGTTGTGGAGCTTAAGAGGCCTTTAGATGGGCACACTTATACAAAGGGAATGAAGGACATTTATAGTGTAAATTGATATCAAGATTGGCACAACCCTATGGACCAAATGTCTGTGTGCCCAGTGCTCTACTGTTCTACTTTCCAATTTTTACATGGCACTTTTCTTCCTCTAAAAAAAAATTAAAAGCAATTGCTGAACCAACAGCCCATGTTTGACAATTACATTTATTGCTATAAATTTTGAATGGACATTTTAGCAGCTGAACCTCCAAATATGTACAAAATTTATTTTGTGATAATCATTTAATAGAAATATTTAGAACTTCACAAGACAGGTTGAGTACCTCTTAGCTGAAATTTCAAAATCCGAAAACCCCCAAGCACTGACATGCCATCACAAATTGAAAACTCCACAAGGTGCTGGGAAGGCTCCCAGGCGATCCCTAGCACTCCTGTACCACCGACAGTTCTGAGAAGTCACCTCACATATGTAAGGAACTGAGGTTAACGAAAAATAGAAAAACACTGCTTAAAGTTAAAAATGAAGATCTTGATCGTGTATTGAATGAGTAGCTTCTTCAAAAGATGCGAACATATGCTGCTCTAATGGTATGCTGATCATGAGACAAGCAAAGATCTCTCACAACACACTGAAAATTGAAGATGATTGGTTCATGCACAAGATTATTAAAAATATATCAAACTACTCCCCTCCTGTTGTGGTTGCTGTGGAATGGGTGGCTGTTTGAAACTGATGGTGGATAACCCAGTTAAAGATGCAGTTGGGTGGGGGGGGGGGGGGTCGTTCAATTCCGACAATCTCTGGAGGACCGAGCTCCATCATGTAAGACTGTGCTCCATCTGCAGACTGTTCACTCTGTGAGCTTCACACTCGCTGCACATAAGCTATGTATGTAACGTAAATGGATTTTGTGTTTGGACTTGGGTCCTATGCCCAAGATATCTCATTATATAGATGGAAATTTTCAAAAATCCAAAACATTTCTGACCCAAGTATTTCAGATAAGGGATGCTCAACCTGTATCTTCTTTTTCCTGTATGAATCAATATAGACAATAAATGCTGGCGCCTTCAAGAGAGTGAATTCAAGGAAAACATCTGGTCTGAACAGAGTACCTCTCCGAGTACTGAAGATCTGTGCTGACCAACTGGCTGGTATTTTCATGGATATCTTCAACCTCTCGCTCCGGCAGTGTGTGGTACTCACCCGCTTCAAGCAGGCTTCAATCATACCAGTGCCAAGAAGAGTGTAATAACCTATCTAAATGATTATCGCCCAGTGGCACTGACATCCACAGTGGTGAAGTGTTTTATGAGGCAGGTATTGAAGCATATCAGCTCCTATCTGAGTGGTGACTTGGATCCACTCCAATTCACCTTCTGAAGCATCAGGTCTATAGCAGATGCTACCTCTTTGGCTCTTCACACAATCCAGGAATATCTGGCCATTGGGATGCTCTTTATCAATTACAGCTTGGCATTTAACACTATCATCCACTCTAATCAGTAAACTCCAAGACCTGTGTCTCAATAACCCCTTGTACAATTTGAACCAGGATTGCCTCACATGCAGGCCCCAGTCAATTCAGATTGGCAAAAACAACTCCTCTACAATGTCCATCAGCACAGGAGCACCACAGGGATGTGTAATTAGCCCCCTGCTTTACTCTACACCTATGACTGCATGACTAAGTACAGCTCCAACACCATATATAAGTTTGCTGATAACACTACTGTTGTGGGTTGTATCAAAGTTGGCGATGAATCACCAATACAGAGGGAGATTGAAAATTTGGCTGTGTAGTAACAACCTCTCACTCAATGTCAATAAGACCAAGGAACTCTTTGTAGACTTCAGGAAAGGGAAACCAGAGGTCCATGAGCCAGTAATCATCAGAGGATCAGAGTTGGAGAGGGTCAGTAACTTTAAATTGTATTATCTGAGAGCATCTGTCCTGAACCCATCATATAAATACTACTGCGAAGAAAGAACAACAGCACCTGTATTTCCACAGGAGTCTGTGGAGGTTTGGCATGTCATCGAGAACCTTGGCAAACTTCTACGAATGTGTGGTGAAAAGTGTGCTCACTGGCTGCATTATGGCCTGGTTTGAGCAGAAAATGCTATAAAAGGTAGTAAACTCAGTGCATATCATGGGTAAAACCTTCCCAAGCAAGGAGCACATCAACATGAAATGTTGCCGTAGAAAAGCAGCAACCATCATCGAAGATCCTCACCACCCAGGCCATGCTCTTTCCTCGCTGCTGTCCTTAGGTAGAAGGTACAAGTGCCTTCGGACTCGCACCACCAGGTTCAAGAGCAGTTACTACCCTTCAACCATCAGGCTCTTCAACAAAAGGGGAGACCTACAGTCACTTAAGAACTCTTTTATTTTGTTATTTCATGCTCGTTATTTATTGCTGCTTATTTGTTTTTGCATTTGCACAGTTTGTTGTCCATTGATCCTGTTTACAGTTACTGTTCTATAGATTTGCTAAGGACGCTTGCAGTAAAAGAATCTCGGTGTTGTGTACGGTGACATGTGTGCACTCTGATAAAGTTATTTATTTTTTTATCTGTACTAACAGCACCATCTAAAGGACGCTTTTAGTTTCTATCTGCATATTTCTTTTTATTTAAAATGCACATAAGTGCATAATAAATAAAATTAAATACAGCTCTTCTACTTTCCCCACATAGAAAGATGCAAGTCACCAACAGGGTTGCACTATGGTAGCTTGTCTTGACATTTGATCTCTTGTCTTCCCATTTGGAACTACAGAATGAACTCCAATGCTTTAAGGTTTCTAATGGGTTGATGACAAAACAGTTAAATATTTTTACACAAAATCTAGTTTTTGATTCCCTATGCTCTTGATATAGAACCATAGAACACTACAGCACAGTACAGGTCCTTCAGCCCTCCATGTTGTGCCAACCCATACAATCCTTAAAAAAAGTCTAAACCCACACTACCCCATAACCCTCTATTTTTCTTTCATCCATGTGCCTGCCCAAGAGGCTCTTAAATACCCCTAATGTTTTAGCCTCCACCACCAGCCCTGGCAAGTCATTCCAGGTACTCACAACCCTCTGTGTAAAAAAACTTACCCCTGATGTCTCCCCTAAACTTCCCACCCTTAATTTTGTATATATGCCCTCTGGTATTTGCTATTGGTGCCCTGGGAAACAGGTACTGACTATCCACCCTATCTATGTCTCTCATAATCTTGTAGACCTTTATCAAGCCCCCTCTCATTCTTCTATGCTCCAAAGAGAAAAGTCCCAGCTCTGCTAACCTTGCTTCATATGACTTGTTCTCCAAACCAGGCAACATCCTGGTAAATCTCCTCTGCACCCTCTCCATAGCTTCCACATCCTTCCTATAATGAGGTGACCAGAATTGAACACAATACTCTTAAGTGCGGTCTCACTAGAGATTTGTAGAGTTGCAACATGAGCTCTCTACTCTTGAACTCAATCCCTGTTAATGAAGCCTAGTATCCCCGAGGCCTTCTTAACTACCCTATCAACCTGTGCAGTGACCTTGGGGGATGTATGGATTTGAACCCCAAGGTCCCTTTGTTCACCCACACTCTTAAGTAACTGACCATTAATCCTGTACTCAAGTCTTCTGGTTTGTCCTTCCAAAATGCATCACCTCACACTTGTCCAGATTGAACTCCATCTGCCATTTTTCTGCCCAACTCTGCAGCCTGTCTATATCCTCTTGTAACCTTTAACAACCTACAGCTCCGTCCACAACTCTTCCAATCTTTGTGTCATCTGCAAACTTACTCACCAATCCTTCCACCTCTACATCCAGGTCATTTATAAAAATCACAAATAGCAGGGGTCCCAGGACAGATCCCTGCGGCACTCCACTAGTCACCGACCTCCAGACAGAATACTTTCCATCAACAACTGCCCTCTGCTTTCTTCCTTTAAGCCAACTTTTAAGCCAAACAGCCAAGGTTCCACTTATCCCATGCCTCATAACTTTCTGGATGAGTCTCTCATGAGGGACCTGGTCAAATGCTTTGCTAAAGTCCGTGTAGACCACATCCACTGCCCTACCCTCATCAATTTCTTTTGTTACCTCTTCAAAAAACTCAAATCAGGCTTGTGAGGCACGACCTTCCCTTCACAAAGCCATGTTGACTATCCATGAGTAGACTGTACTTCTCCAAATGCTCGTAGATCCTATCCTTAAGAATCCTTTCCAGTAGTTTGCATACCACCGACATAACTCACCAGTCTATAGTTCCCAGGTTTCTCCCTATTACCTTTTTTAAACAAGGGAACTACATTTGCCATTCTCCAGTCCTCCGGCACTTCCCCTGCAGCCAAAGAGGATATGTCTTATGCACTATTGTATTAAGGTTCTTGAACAAGTCTAGTGACATTCATTGTCATTGAATTTAGCAGTGGAAACCATCCAGTTAAGTTGTCAAGATAAAATATTAAACCTTAAGATTATGACCTTCTGAGACCCTCAACACCAACTCTAGCCACAACTGTCAATTTGTTCAACCAAGCACACCCTCTCCACAACAGCTGACAGCAGCCACAACTGTTTCTTCTTGATTCTCCAAAAGGACTCAAGGGACTGCTACACAACACCAAAGTAACACACCATGAAAATACCCTACCACCAAGAAAGCCTCTCTGCCCTCACGATTGCTTTCTGCAAAGGCAGACTGAGAGGAAGACCTCCGAATCTAATGAGTTGTATAATCTTGTAAACATAATTGATTACCGCGTTCCTAATTTAAAGTGTCTATACATGGGTGGAGAAGTGTCTACATTAAGACTCCACCGCATTAAAGACCCTGTGTGAACACAAGCTATAAAGTAGCCAAGCATTTCTAAGGAGACAGACTTGGAACAAGTAAACTGATTGCTTTTAAAACACCCAAATTGGTTAAACTGAAGCATTAGAGGACTGGGGAAGATTACAGAGTAACAAAAGGATGAAGCCATAATGGGATTTGAAAGTAAGGATGATCTTAAATTAGAATGTCATTTAACTGAGAGTCAACATGTGCATCAGCAACCACCAATGGTTGAAGAAGAAATTGTGATGACTCAGACAGCTTGGAAGCAAGGGTTTAGAGGAATTAATACTCAATTAAGGGGGTAACAAAGCCAAGGTTGCAAGCTTCAGCAGCTGGACTATAGTATTTTTACAGAGGTAGAAATCCTTCATCATTGTGATGGTGCAGAGGTCTGCAGTTTATCTTAGGATGAAATATAGCAGGAGGAATGCTAAGATTTCTGGTTCAGTTCAAAAAGCTGAATGAGAGATGAGGATTCCCCCCCCTCCCCCCACTTCCCCTTTCAAAACATACATGTGTTTGTGGCCAGCATAAAACAAATGTGACCAAATTTCAACTGCCAATTCTCAACAAAATACTCTTTGTGTGTACTGTAATCTAATTGTTAAATGTGCAGGCACCTGGTCAAATTTTGACAACTTTTTTATTTAATCATAAAACATTAATTTTCATATAACTGCATCAAAACACTTCAAATTGTGATTCAATTCCCAGATAATAGTCCTCCTGTTAAAAGGTAGTGAGCTGAGAAAAAAAAAGCAGGTGACCGACAATGTCAGAAATTGCCTGATAACTGCTGCGATGGAATTGTGATGGAGCTGACCACAGATGCATGGGAGAGATTTAAAGTTCAAAGGAAAAGCCAAGGGCAAAAACCAACAGAACATGTCAAATAGGCTTTGGTCAGTACAAATTCACTGAAGTCATCGCTCGACATCAAAATTGGCCAAGGAGAGGATGGGCTAAGAATTTGATGAAGAGGAAGTTAAAGACCTTACAAGAGGCTAAATATCGATGTGCCAAATGTGGAGAACCTTTTGAGTATGAGACACAACAGAATGGAATAGAAAACGTGGGAAATTGAGTTGTGAGCTATACCACAGCCATTGCGGTCACAGTGCCTGTGGTCGAGTGCCTTATTAAGATAGTTTACATGATAGAGAAGATATCTGAGCAAAACCAATTTCAATTTGTCGCTGGAAACTAACCACCAGAATTGAATGGGGCTAAGAGAACACACACAGTAGAAAGGGCAACAAACATTATGCTGGAAAAATTGCTTCTCCAAGATGTGAGAGGTTTTGCAGTTTCATGACTGTTGCAAGAAATATGATCGCAGATACAATGAATGTTGGGTCCCCAAACCTGAGCAACAGATTAAGGACCTCAAAGATTTAAATCTGGGAAACTGGTAGGATATTTGGTCAATGGGTGAATATTAATGCAGTGGGTAACGGTCTGCAATTTGGAAGAGTAATAAGTAAGTGTAAGTATAGGGATAGAAAACTGAATGCAAATCAGAAACTGATGATGAAGCAGCATGGTGTGGAATGCCAGCCAAACAACATGCATGGAAGGACACAAAATAATAACTGCTCTACTCTCTATATAGACATGATTGTGTGGCTAGGCTGAGCTCAAATATCATCTACAAATTTGCTGACGATACAACCATTGCTGGTAGAATCTCAGGTGGTGACGAGAAAGCGTAAGGAGTGAGATATGCCAACTAGTGGAGTGGTGTTGCAGCAACAACTTGGCACTCAACATCAGTAAAATGAAAGAACTGATTGTGGACTTCAGGAAGGGTAAGATGAATGAACACATACCAATCCTCATAGAGGGATCAGAAGTGGAGAGAATGAGCAGCTTCACGTTCCTGGGTGTCAAGATCTCTGAGGTTCTAACCTGGTCCCAATATATTGATATAATCATAAAGAAGGCAAGAGAGCAGCTATACATTATTAGGAGTTTGAAGGGATTAGGCATGTCAACAAATACACTCAAAAACTTCTATAGTTGTACCGTGGAGAGCACTCTGACAGGCTGCATCACTGTCTGGTATGGAGGGGCTACTGCACAGGACCGAAAGAAGCTCCATAAGGTTGTAAATCTAGTTAGCTCCATCTTGGGCACTTGCCTACAAGGTACCTAGGACATCTTTAGGAAAGGCAGCATCCATTATTAAGGATCTCCAGCACCCAGGGCATGCCCTTTTCTCACTGTTACCATCAGGTAGGAGATGCAGAAGCCTGAAGGCACACACTCAGTGTTTCAGGAACAGCTTATTCCCCTCTGCCATCCAATTTGTAAATGGACATTGAAGCTTTGAACACCATCTCACTTTTTAAAAAATATACAATATTTCTGTTTTTGCACATTTTTAATAACCTATTCAATATATGTAATTGATTTACTTGTTTATTTATTACTGTGCTTTAGTTTATTTATTTTTCTTTCTCTCTCTGCTAGATTATGTATTGCATTGAACTGCTGCTGCTAACTTAACAAATTTTATATCACATGCTGGTGATAATAAACTTGATTTTGATTCTAAAACCTAGCACCAAAGTGCAAAGTTAGAAACACAATAAATTTAAACGGACTTTAAATGGAAACATAACTAGTTAAAGTTTGGAGCTGCTCAACCTGTGGTCCAGATTTTGATGATAATTTTGTTTTCATAAAAAAAATGTCAATGCAGAATCCAACTAGTTGGATTAAAAACCTACAAGCTGGTAAGATAACACTAAATAAAACTGGGTATTCATACTGAGAGAAAACAGATAAATGACAAATGATGTTTAAGTAGCTGTAGATGATATTCCCAAGGTTAAATGGACATTGGGAGGCTCAGTACTTAGCTTGACAGCCTTTGTGGAACAATTATCAATTCAGCAAACCGAACATTGAATTTCATTTTGGAATTAAAACAATCCTTTAGCCAAATGACAATGTATCCACAAAGACCTGAAGTATATACAGTACTGTGCAAAAGTCTTAGGCACCCTAGCTACATATGTGTGCCTAAGACTTTTGCACATTATTGCAGTCAAAATATGCCAGGCAAGTCATAATGTCTACTTCATATGAAAAAGAATTTGACTAAGAGGCGTGTTATGGAAATTTTACACAGGCAATTATAAAATTGTACAAAAATGAATGCTAAAAAAGCTGATAAGCAAGCAGAGACATATGGAACAAGCATTATCAGATTAGAAGTATTACCCCTGAAAAATGAAGTGATAAATGTATGGATGGAAATCAATACCTGGAACAAAATACATTAAATTATTAACAATGTGATTTTGTGTTATGGAATGTTTCCCTTCCTTTTTAGGTCAGTGAGGTAAGATTTAGTGAATGGGCCATGACACTAGTATGTAAAATTGTAGTGCATTTTGGATTAAATCCTCAGAGCCACATATCAATTGACTTCTTAGAGACCAGGAGCAAGACCAGAACTACCTTCACTGTCATCTGAGCATAATTTCTGATCATACCTCAATTATGATGAGGATTGTAATGAGTAGAATGATGCTGGTTTAGATTTGCACCATATTTCTTTGGACATCATATGACTGAATCAATGTAGCTTAGCAAGAAGCTTACATGAAAGAGAAATGTTTAACCCTCCACCCAACACCTTAGGTCATTCAGTCAAGTTTTTGCATTGAAACCATAAAAAAATACTTTGAATTGCTAAGTACAAAGAATAATCTTAGATAACATTCAAAAATGTGAATGCTTGTGATAATGTATAAAATATGCATGGTAAGTGCACCATAGCTACTGAACAATGGAACTTGATAAGCCTTTTACAAATAAAAATGGTTAACAGCTGACAACATTGGAAATAAAGCAATGCATGGGAAAAAGCAAGCGGACCAGATGCATTTAACAGCGATTGCAGGATGCGTAAAGAATTCATTCAGTAACGTTGCCACTTTGCCTTTGTACCCCGTTATTAGTGTTTTTGCTAAAATAAAACTTCCCTCATCATTAACAATTCAAAAGTCACAATGTTATCATTGCTTTCTTCCCCCACATGCTGTCTGGGCATCATATAGCCTGCATGACCCAATACCAAATTCTCAACTTTAGACAACAGACATTTTCTTTGTATGAGAATAGGCCATTTCTGCCCGTCATCCTTTTTATTTTTTTTCCTCATTTGTGCTGTCTGGTCTGCTGGACCTCTCAGTAAACTAGATTATACAGATTATACAATATTAGCAATAAATTACGTATATCACTTTAAGTGACTTTACAATCCACTTTGTTGTGGATTTGTACCTTAATGTCTGCCCACACTTACTTTTTAACTGTAACACTTTATTTAAATTATGTTGTACTATCTCAATACACTTTTGATTAGATGAAAGGCTCAGCCTAGATGGCATACAAAACAAAGTTTTCCACTGTACCTTGGTACATGAAACAATAATAAACGTATTACCTAATTAATTTTAATTCTATTGTTCTAGTAATCACTCTCCATCATCACCTCTATTACCAAAACAAACTTCTTCTCTCTATTCTGATGAAAGGTCCCAGATCTAAAATACTAAACGTTTCTCATTCCACAGCTGTTAGTTGACCTGCTGAGAACCACCCCCCAATCATTTTCAGTTTTTATTTCACTAATTAATGTTCTTCCTAAAGGGAAAAAAAACATAACACACACATGAAATAGGTATTTTCCCCCAACTGTTAAAGGAGTAATACAATTCTTGTATTCAAATAATACGTACCCCATTCACAGGAGGCCGGGTGATACGGAATGGTAGTTTTGCGATCCCTTGAATACAAATTAGGTCAACATCTAAAGTCATACAAGCCACCTGTTAATAAATAGTTTGCAATTTAAATAAGTTTCTATTGACAGAAATAAAATAGTATGTTTTAATTAACCACTATTTCTCCAGAAAGCAATTTTCACTTTCATAATGCTAATGAAAAATAGAGGATCACTTACTCAAAGTTACCATTCACTTACTATTAGTAACTAGATCAGTTACTATTTCATTTCATCTCGACAAATTTACTTTGTCTTTGTATTCTTCATATTGTCCTTTCTTCATCTTATTTACTTTCACTCACATTTCATTGCGACTTTCCTATACCTATGATCAACTCTTTCAGGCCTTTTAGTTACATTTCCCAGCCGCTGAATGGATGCAAGTACTTTTTCAAAATATATTATAATGTATTTAATAATTATTTAAAGCAAAGACCATTCAACAAATTGACTAAGTCTTCAACATTAGCAGTAATCTGATAGGATTAGACCAGTTTGCTAGACCCCAAGAGGTATTGTTAAGAAATAAACAATGAAATCAGACTGTGCAGAGGCACATAAAGTTACATGGTCCTGATGCAGAGTTTTGACCTGAAATGTCAACAATTTCTCTCCAACCACCATTCCTGCTAGTCGCCGCCACAAAACAGATGTTGTTCCACTCGCTGAGCTTCTTCAGCTCACCGTTTATTGCTAAAGCTGCATACACATTGCTAGAAGTAGCATGATAAGAAGATAGGCTTCTACAAATGAAACAAATGAGCAAGGAGCAAAGCTGAGGAACACAAAAGAGTGTGTTCTAAAAATACCTTTTGAGCATTAAAACAATAGTAATCATCTAACTTTGTGGGATCTTGGAAATGGTTTTAAAAGAAAATCACTGCTAGGCCTAATGCTGAATCACTGTTCCAATCTCAATGATGCTACAGAAAAACTTCTGTTAAACTTCTAAGCCCATAATGGAGATCTCATTGGCCAGCCCACTAAAGCCCACTCATCATCACCAGCCTTATCTAACTATTAAAGAGTGTTAGTTAATACAATGAGACCACCCCAGCTCCAAAGGGCAGGAAATGTGCTTCCAGATTTATGGAGGGAGATCTGGGGAAGCTCAAATCTTGTGGAGGAAGATCTGATATCTCAAGTAAGGGCAATACAGCAAATACCAGATACATCAAGCTTTGGAGACAACAGTGAGGCTGCCCAAGAAGCAAGGACTGGAGGGCAACACAGAGGCTATATCTATAATAAATCTATAGCAATGATCCCTTTCATATTCACTTTGAGGATCCAGGTCCCCAGCATAGTCTTATGCTGTGTATTATCTAACTTAAAATAGCAACAACCAATTAAGATTATACCAGACCATGATGGATTTGGAAAAGGGTTATGAAAAGGAAAAGTGGGTCTTCTGTTTAGTTAATCTATTTGTTAATTTTAGCCCTGCTATTAGCTATCAGCAATTAAAAAAGGTCATATACAAACTAAGACACTGAAATACAAGGTAATTATTTTAATTGTTTCATATGTAAGTACATTGTAGTTAATTATATCTCCTTGATTCTAGTTCACTCACATGAAACAACTTTTCTGTTTTGGGTTCCACAGCTATAATATCATATGGCGTCGTCTGAGGGCAAGCAGTTCTCTGTAACATAACAAGTTTCAGTGTTCAATACAGCACATTCACTTCAATGAGGATGCAACTACTAAAAAGGAAACTATACAAAATTTTAGTATTTTGCTCTCAATACATTTGATTGAAAGCAGAAATAGATTTACCACTTTGGACAATAGAGTATATTAAACGGATACAATAGGCATCATGAAAATGAATTGCACCTTTTAAGAAGTATCAACATTATTACTAAGAATTGTAATTTATCTGGGAATTTATCATTCTTTACATATTGTATAAGTGTGTACACAATAAAACGAAGAAACACTTCTTGTTCCGATACATAACAAAAGATAAAGCCATTCATTTAATGTAAGTTTCAACAAATGAAATTAACAAAAATACTCTGCTTGGCTAATTAAAGCTGTTCACTGAGGAAAGTTTCCATATAAACTTTGAGGGCATTTGACTTTATTTCTCTGGCTACTCCTCTAGCTCCTGGGTCCTTATTGTTCTTTGTAAGGATCTGTCCAAGATCTTGAGCAGCAAAAATAGGCTCCAATAGGCCATCCAATTTTTGCCTTTCCGCATCTCTTCTCTATCGTGGTTGGTTACAATCCACATCGTCATAAACACATATTTCACAGGAATTCTTTGGCCATGTGATAAATTTCCAATCTATCTGCACTGGTCTACAAATACTTAAATCAGCCTAATTTTAACATCCATTACTCGACCCAGAGACTAACAGATCACAACTTTGTAAATATATATTCATGAATGGTTTCACTGTGACAAAACTTTCTGTCTCTCCCAATCTTTCAGGCAAAAGCACCAGAACGACAACATACTTGTGAGACCCAATATAGATTGGGAGACTGCTTTATTGAGCATCTCCACTCCATCTGCAACAGGCTGGATTTTCCATAACCTACCATTTTAATTCCACTTCCCATTCCCATTCTGACATGTCGTTCCACCGTCTCCTCTAATGACACTTCATGGGGCATATCAAGACCCTGCTGTCCCCTTCACTGGACCCCCTGCAGTTTACGTACTGTCCCAACCACTCAGCAGACGACGCCATTGCCACCACCCTCCACCTGGCCCTAACCCACCTGGACAAAATAGACACATATGTTCGAATGCTGTTCAAAGACTTCAGTTCAGCATTCAACAACAATCATCCCTCAGAAACTGGAAAGCTGAGCCTGCTGGGCCTGAACACCTCCCTCTGCAACTGGATCCTAGACTTCCTGATTGGGAGACCTCAGTCAGTCCGGATTGGGAGCAGCATCTCCAACACCATCATACTGAACACGGGGGCAGCAGTTATGGTCGAAATGACAATAAAAGTGAATTGAGTTGATTTGAGGATACTCTTAGGTTGGAGGAGCAACCACCACCCGCAGAATGTCTCATGTTAACCTCCAACCTGATACCATGGACATCAATGTCTCCAACTTCTGGTAATTCCTCCCCACTCCTCCCCCTCTCCTTTTCCTTTCCCATTCTGACTCATCTCTTCTCCTCATCTGTCTATCACCTCCTTCTGGTGCCCGTTCTCCTCCCCTTTTTCCATGGTTTACTCTTCCTTTCCTATCAGATTCCTTTTTTAGCCCAATTACCTTTTCCATCTTGTATATTTTGCATTCCTTCTTAATCTTTTCAGTTCATTGGAAATTTATTGTACACTGTGTAACATTTTACAAAAAAGGTGAAATAAAGCGTGTTTGGGAATTGACAGGTATAACATCCAAAGATCTGGAAGCAGTCTACCCTCTTCCTCCTTCTCTTCTTATCTCCACATCACATTCCTCTGCTGCGCTTCCTCCCTTTTCTCCCATGGTCCACTGTCCTTTCCCATCAGATTCCTCCTTCTTCAGCTCTTAACCTCTTCCACCTATCACCTCCCAGCTTCTCACTTCATCCTCCCTCCCCACCCACCTACCAACCTATCTCCTCACTTGGTTTCACCCTTCCCCTACCTTCTTATTCTGGCATCTTTCTCCTTTATTTCCAGTCCTGATTAAGTCTATTGGCCTAAATCATTAATTCTTTATTCCTCCCCATAAATGCTACATGACCCGCTGAGCTCCTCCAGCACTTTGTATGTGTTACTCTGGACTTTCAGCAACTTTTAACAACCTTCATTGTTTATCTATCTTTTTTCATTTCTACAATTTTTATTCCTGGCAGCATATTTGTATATCTCTGCAATCAAGTTATAATTTTAACTATTAGAAATTACTAATTTACCAAACATACACCTTAGATAAGAAATGTTAACACTTACCAATTGATTGTAATGTGAAACATCAGATGCAATCAAAGTAAGTCTGGTCAGAATTTTAATTGGTTTTGATTTTCCCTATTTGACAGAAATTCTATTAAAGTCACCAGTTTTATATTTATTTGTTTTTCATACAAGTCACTGAAAAATGTACTTTTCCTTTAGCTGGAATCATTCATTCACAAACACCATCCCAAAACAAGATTTTATAAAGCACTTAAAAACATCTGCAATAGTACAGTCAATCAGATATTGTACATAATCTATTGAGTAAAGATGATCAATTATACAAGTTATTGCACTCTTAAACACTCAAAAAATTAATGTCATTATGATAACCTCAATATGTAGCATTCATTGCTTTAAAAGTTTTACAAGATTATTAATTTCAAATATTCAATCCTACCTATCTATTTTGAATACATTCCTATATTCAGTACAATACATGGTCATAAATTTGGAGAAAAAATTAAAATATTTGTAAATATGGTGACATACATGCCCACCAAAGCTGTCCTCAAAACTGAGTGGAGTTGAATAGATTCAGTATTATCTAATTGTGGCTAATTTCATAAAAACATAGAACATAGAAAACATACAGCACAATACAGGCCCTTCGGCCCACAAAGCTGTGCCGAACATGTCCCTACCTTAGAACTACTTAGGCTTTACCCATAGCCCTCTATTTTTCTAAGTTCAAAGTAGCCATCCAGGAGTCTCTTAAAAGACCCTATTGCTTCCGCCTCCACCATCACCGCTGGCGGCCCATTTCACACACTCACCACTCTCTGCGTCATAAACTTACCCGACATCACTTCTGTACTTACTTCCAAGCACCTTAAAAATATGCCCTCTCGTGCTAGCCATTTCAGCTCTGGGGAAAAGCCTCTGACTATCCACATGATCAATGCCTCTCATTATCTTGTACACCTCTATCAGGTCACCTCTCATCCTCTGTCGCTCCATGGAGAAAAGGCCGAGTTCACTCAACCTATTCTCATAAGACATGCTCACCAATCCAGGCAACATCCTTTCAAATCTCCTCTGCACCCTGTCTATGGTTCCCTTCCTGTAGAGACGACCACAATTGAGCACAGTACTCCAAGTGGGGTCTGACCAGGGTCCTATATAGCTGCAACATTACCTGTCGGCTCTTAAACTCAATTCCACGATTGACGAAGGCCAATGCACCGTATGCCTTCTCAACCAGAGACAGCGTGCCCAGCAGCATTGAGTGTCCTATGGACTCAGACCCCAAGATCTCCCTGATTCTCCATGCTGCCAAGATTCTTACCATCAATACTATATTCTACCATCATATTTGACGTACCAAAATGAACCACCTCACACTTAGTTGGGTTGAACTCCATCTGCCACTACTAAGCCCAGTTTTGCATCCTATCAATATCCCGCTGTAACCTCTGACAGCCCTCTACACTATCCACAACACCCCCAACCTTTGTGTCATCAGCACATTTACTAACCCATCCCTCCACTTCCTCATCCAGGTCATTTATAAAAATCACAAAGAGTAAGGGTCCCAGAACAGATCCCCAAGGCACACCACTGGTCACCGGCCTCCGTGCAGAATATGACCCATCTACAACCACACAAACAATTCTGGTATGGTTCACTGTATAGAAAAACATTCCTCATACACTGACCAACCTTACTAAACTGAAGAAGTGATGGCTAATTTTAGTATTCTTGCTCTCCAGGAGAACAGCTTAGCAGGCCAATTCACTACAATACTGTCTAACACAGCTTACAGCAGTGAAAATAAACAATGTTAAAAAATACGATTTTTTTGCATATAATGAATAGATGTGTAATAGATGTGGAGAGTCACGATTGTCTACACCGAACGGTAAGGCAACTGAACACACACTGAATAGACTTGTACTTAAAATTTGGTGTTATAACTTGTGAATTTAAGTACAAACAGTAGTTTTAACCATATCTATAAAGTATATGAATACTTACTCTTCGCAAAAAAAATCCTCAAAGAATTAAATAATACATTTAAGCAGAGGTTCAAAATATTAAATAAATCAATGATTTACACTCAAGGAGAAATCTGCAAAACAATGAAAGGCTGCTGTTTAATACAAAACTGAAGTTTGACAACCAGATTATTGGAGAATGATTTAAAGCCGTTCATTCTTGTATATTTAATCACATAAAAATGTACCTACAACTTCTTTAAATTCTTCATTTCAATAAACTTAGAGAAAAGAAAAATGATTATTTTAAATAAAAATGTACAGCTGCTACATCACCAGTATTGGAACACTGAAATATACAGTGGCATGCAAAAGTTTGGGCATCCCTGGTCAAAATTTCAGTTACTGTGAAAAGCTGAGTAAAAGATGACCAGATTTCCAAAAGGCATAGAGTTAAAGATGACACGTTTCTTTAATTTCTAAGCAAGATTACTTTTTTATTTCCATCTTTTAGTTTCAAAATAACAAAAAAGGAAAAGGGCCCAAAGCAAAAGTTTGGGAACCCTGCATGGTCAGCACTTAGTAACATCCCCTTTGGCAAATATGACAGCTTGTTAACGCTTTCTCTAGCCAGCTAAGAGTCTTTCAGTTCTTGTTTGGAGGATTTTTGCCCATTCTTCCTTGCCAAAAGGCTTCTAGTTCTGTGAGATTCGTGGGCTGTCTTGCATGCACTGCTCTTTTGAGGTCTATCCACAGATTTTCGATGATGTTTAGGTCAGGGGACTGTGAGGGCCATGACAAAACCTTCAGCTTGCACCTCTTGAGGAAGTCCATTGTGGATTTTGAGGTGTGTTTAGAATCATTATCCTTTTGTAGAAGCCATCTTCATTTCAGCTTCAGCTTTTTATAGACAGTGTGATGTTTGCTTCCAGAATTTGCTGGTATTTAATTGAATTAATTCTTCCCTCTACCAGTGAAATGTTCCCCATGCCACTGGCTGCAACACAAGCCCAAAGCATGATCAATCCACCCCCGTGCTTAACACTAGGAGAGGTGTTCTTTTCATGAAATTCTGCATCCTTTTTTTCTCCTTTGCTCACTGCAGCCAAAAAGTTCTATTTTAACTTCATCAGTCCACAGGAATTGTTTCCAAAATGCATCAGGCTTGTTTAGATATTCCTTTGCAAACTTCTGACGCTGAATGTTGTGGTGAAGATGAAGGAAAGGTTTTCTTCAAATGACTCTTCCAAGAAGGTCATATTTGTGCAGGTGTCACTGCACAGTAGAACAGTGTACCACCGCTCCAGAGTCTGCTAAATCTTCCTGAAGGTCTTTTGCAGTCAAACGAGGGTTTTGATTTGCCTTTCTAGCAATCCTATGAGAAGTCCTCTTGGAAAGCTTTCTCGGTCTTTCAGACCTCAACTTGACCTCTACTGTTCCTGTTAACTGCCATTTCTTAATTACATAATGAACTGAGGAAACGACTACCTGAAAGCACTTTACTATCTTCTTATAGCCTTCTCCAGCTTTGTGGGCATCATTTATTTTAACTTTCAGAGTGCTAAGCAGCTGCTTAAAGGAGCCCATGGCTGCTGATTGTTGGGGCAAGGTTTGAGGAATCAGGGCATTTATAAAGCTTCAAAATTTGCATCACCTGGTCTTTCCTAACGATGACTGTGAACAAGCCATAACCCTAACATGCTAATTAAGGTCTGAGACCTTAGTAAAAATTATCTGAGAGCTCAAATCTCTTGGGAGTGCTCAAACTATTGCATGGTGCTCCTTTCCTTTTTCCCCCACTCTAAAATTATACAAGTCAAAAATAACACACTAACCTTACTTAAAATGTTTAAAAGAATGTTTCATCTTTAACTTTATGACTTTTGGAGATCAATTCACCTTCTACTCATTTAACTATTCACAGTAACAAACTTTGACCAGAGGTGCCCCAACTTTGCATGCCACTGTATAATCACACTATTAGTTAACTTCTACATGGTACTAAAATCTTGCATATTAAAATACTATTTGCTTCTTCAAAATTGGTCTAGTCAGCCTTACTTTCTGTACATACCTGCACAATAGGTGGAGATGGAAATAGCTCTGTGATGGATACTGGATTTGTAATTTCCTGAGAAAGATATTATGTACAATAAATACAAAAAGGGGAAGAATCAATTAAATTAATGCATGTGAGTTGGTTTCACTCAAGATTAAAATGTAACTGTTTATAATATATTTCTAATTATATTAAGATATTCAGCCAAATATAATCAATTCCACTCTAAAACAATAAAACTATATGAGACAAAGTAGTTATAAGCTACAGCTGGTACATACATTATACTGTGAAATCATTAATTAATTAAAATCATTGGTAATAGATTTTATTTAAATGTAGCTATTAAAGGGACCAGGTGAGTTCCAGTCTCTTACTATAATAATTATTTGATGACAGGGAAATGGGGCTTGACATATATGGAATATATGAAAATATATGAAATCACATACATGAAAACAAATCTCAGGGTTGTATATGATGACATATATGTACTTTAACAATAAAATCACTTTGAACAAAGAGCAGTGATTGGTTGTGGAGTATATATCGAACAACATACATAGTTGACCACATTATGTTTCCATTCAAATGGGCTTCAACAGAAAATCTGCAGGAACCTGGGTTGCATACACCTACTCAGATGGGAGACACAATGCCAGTGGTGAACTCTGAGCCACATAGTGCCATATGCAAATTATTTCTTGCAGTAATAGGATTAGGCTGAGCCAGCATGGATTTACCAAGGGCAAATCATGCTTGACTAATCTGTTGGGAGTATTTTGAGGGTGTAACAAGAATGTTAGACGAGGGTAAGCCAGTGGATGTTGTATACCTAGATTTTCAGAAGGCATTCGATAAGGTGCCACATAGGAGATTGGTGAGTAAAATCAGAGCTCATGGCATTGGGGGCAGGGTTTCAACATGGATAGAAAACTGGTTGGCAGATAGAAAGCAAGGGGTAGCAGTGAATGGGTGTTTCTCGGACTGGCTGGAGGTGACTAGTGAGGTACCACAGGGCTCTGTATTGGGACCACAGCTCTTTACGATTTATGTCAACGATTTAGATGAGGGCATTGAAAACTATTTCAGCAAGTTTGCTGATGATACTAAACTGGGTGGCAGTGTGACATGCGAAGAGGACGTTAGGAGAATACAGGGAGACTTGGATAGGCTGGGTGAGTGGGCGGATACTTGGCAGATGTCATTCAATGTGAATAAATGTGAAGTTATCCACTTTGGAAGCAGGAACAAGAGGGCAGAGTATTGTCTGAATGGTGTAGAGTTAGGTAAGGGAGAAATGCAAAGAGACCTAGGAGTCCTACTTCATCAGTCAATGAAGGTGAATGAGCAAGTGCAACAGGCAGTGAAGAGGGCAAATAGAATGTTGGCCTTTATTACAAGGGGGATTGAGTACAAGAGCAAGGATGTCCTTTTGCATTTGTACAGGGCCCTGGTGAGACCACACCTGGAATATTGTGTACAGTTTTGGTCTCCAGGTTTAAGGAAGGATGTTCTGGCAATTGAGGAAGTGCAGCGTAGATTCACTAGGTTGATTCCTGGGATGGCAGGGCTGTCTTACGCAGAGAGATTGGAGAGATTGGGCTTGTACACGCTGGAATTGAGGAGATTGAGAGGGGATCTGATTGAAACGTTTAAGATAATCAAAGGATTTGATAGGATTGAGGCAGGAAATATGTTCCAGATGTTGGGAGAGTCCAGTACCAGAGGGCATGGATTGAGAATAAGAGGTCAGTTATTTGAAACAGAATTGAGGAAGAGCTTCTTCTCCCAGAGAGTTGTGGAGGTGTGGAATGCACTGCCTCAGAAGACGGTGGAGGCCAATTCTCTGGATGCTTTCAAGAAGGAGCTAGATAGATATCTGATGGATAGGGGAATCAAGGGATATGGGGACAAAGCAGGGATTGGGTATTAATAGTGAATGATCAGCCATGAGCTCAGAATGGCGGTGCGGACTCGAGGGGCCGAATGGTCTACTTCTGCACCTATTGTCTATTATTACTAAGCAACGCAGTGGTTTAATTATTGAAATACGTATGTTTCTTAAGTGTTTTATATGCATAGAAAGGTAAAATATGTACTATATACTAAGAAAAACATTTGACTAACTGACGCCAAATAATACTGGTTGTACCTGTTCCAACTTCAAATCCAACTTAAAGACGGACTCAGGAATGGAACTCATTCATAACCCGAGGACTGCCTGTACTTTTAAGTAATTTCTAGATTACTTATAATACCTAATACAATGTAAATGCTATGTAAATAGTTATCATGTATTGTTTAGGGTATAATGACAAGAAAAAAATAGTCTGTACATGCTCAAACAATGAGTGCTGGAGAGAGAACTTCTGGGTTTTCCTGATCCGCGGTTGGTTGAATCCGCGCACGCGGAACCCGTGGATAAGGAGGGCAAATTGTATAACTCCAGGAAACATCCTTTGCAACGAAAAAAAAAATGCATTTACCTGGGACAAATTCAGAATAGATGCTTGGGAATTATTGCTGAGCTGTAGACAACAAATGGCATTTCTATTGAATTGTTGTGACAGTAGGCAAAACGAAGCAGGTCCAAGTTACTCCTCAGGGAGCAGCTGATATGCTAGTGCATAAACATCACTACCTATCAACTTGCTAAGGTTGATAGGTGTCTGATTAGTAAGGTTGTCAGAGGTTAAAGGGAGAAGGCAGGAGAATGGAGTTGAGAAGGATAATAAATCAGAAATGATTGAACAGCAGAGCAGACCCCGAAGGTCTGAACACCCTAATTCAGCACCTATTTCATTTGGCCTACTGCCATTCTGATTTGTATATACGCATAGACACAATTTTACAATGTTATATATTACGTATTTCTAACTTCTTATTGGAGAATGTACCTGCTTTTTCTCTGTCTCTCATCTTGTAAATCTGACATTCCTTGAAGAAATTGGTAATTCGTTGCTGCATTTCCTCTACTGCAAATGCATCTTTTCTTACATAAGGAAACCAAACCTGCACAATTAAATTCTGGATGTAGTCTTGTTACAGAGACTATACTCTCTAAATACTTCTGATACATTTCATCTGCCTTCCTACTCAGTTGTCCCACCTGCAGTTGGATGGACTGCAAATACAAACTTAGTTATTGTTTCTGATTTAACTTATGAAAACTGAAGTTACACCAAACATGCCAGGTGTTAAAACTTGTAACTAGGCAAACTGCTAGAAAGGGGAGCACCACATCAAGTTTTAATAGACTCATTGATTGAGTTACCTTACCTGCCCTTTCTGTTGAAAATCAACCACGTGATTAATTGCAACTGTCGAATAACCAACTAAAGAAGAGAAAGAAAATAAATTTGAAATACTTTGTGTAAGTAGTTAATTACAACTTTTAAAATGCTGTTTTCAGAAAATCCTGATAACTGACTTTATTACTTATATCAATAGAAAAGTCAATGGTTGACTTCATTCTGCTTTAAGTTCCATATGTCAATACCCCCAAGCCAGCAACAACACTCTGCTGAAAGACTTGAAAAGAACAGACAGATTTTTTTCTCTATTATTGCATTATCTGGATTCAAAGAAAAAAATTAAATTAAGAAGGTTATGTCGTGGCTTCATGGCGAGAGGTCCCGGGTTTGAATCTGACTGGCTGCTTACAATCTCTTCGTGCTGGATTGAGTGCCAAGCTAACAACTCGGCCTCGTAAAGAGCAGACAAAATGCTAAGGAAACAGCAAAAGTTGTCACCCAATGCACTACAAGGCATGGAGAGCAACAACAAAAGTTTAACAACAATAAAACTTGCAATTAAGAAGGGGAACAAGAACAGTAATAGAGCACTACAGCACAGAAACAGACCCTTGGGTTCATCTAGTCCATGGCAAAGTGCCTACTGCCACCAACCTGCACCTGGATCATAGCTTTCCATACAACTCCCACCACGTACTTAGACCACCTTCTGACTGAAAGAATTCCTGCTCAGGTTGTCCTAACCCAAAATCTATGACCTCCAGTTCTAGTCTCACACCACCTCAGTGGAAAAGCTTGCAATTATCCCATTGACACCCCTCATAATTTTGTTTACCTCTATCAAATCTTCTCTCATTCCCCTACATTCCAGGGTAGAAAATCCTAACCAATTTAACCTTTCCCCATAACGCAAATCTGAGCAACATCCTTGTACATTTTCTCTGTACTCTTTCAATCTTATTGACATCCTTCCTGTAGTTCCCTTTTGAACCAGTTCTTCCCATGCAAATCAGGCACTGCATAAAAAATCTATGAACTAATAAACAGTGGGTCAGTTAGCACCTCTGGAGGAAAATTGGACAGTTGGCTTTGTGTAAAGACCCTTCACCTGGGCAGGCCTCCCCAAGTAAAGGTTCTCAATTCAAAACATCAACTGTTCCATTCTTTCCATAAATGCTGCCCAATATGCCGAGCTCTCCTAGTGCCTTTTGTGTTATTCCAGATTCTAGTATCAATAAATTAACAATGGTTAGTTAATCAATAAACTAACTAACATCACCTGTCACTAGTGGTCCAGTGTAGTTGGGAAATACATCTTGGGGAAAAAATTTAAACGAGCCTTTACTTTTAAAGTTCCAAAACAACCCATATGCATGCAGCAAATGCTAATCGCCTCCATTCATTTTGATGCACTTAAACTTGTGCCCATTAGCACCAATCTACACCAATTATTTGCCACAAATACATAACATATGCAGACAAGACACATGATAGATATCAATGAAGGTGACTCTATAGCTAACCACAAAAATTTAGCAAATGTTTTACAGTGTTTCATAGATAAGCCATGATTGGTGAACGTGGATGTAACACATAACCGGAGAGGTTTTAAGGTAACTAGGGAGGATAGTTTTGAAATAAAATGTGCTGGGGGGGGGGAGGAGTCTTTAGCCACTGACTGCAAAGAAACGTGGTTCCCTTAGCAGATTCTTCAAACAATCTTGCAGAATCCCTCATCACATCACACCAAGATTTTCTTTTCCTTAGCTGTCAGTGAGGTGTGTTCTCCCTGTTAAGAGGCTTCCTGTACAGATGACATATCACCACTCCCCCCCCCCCCCCAATGTATACTGCTCTTGGGATAGCTGCTGTGTGAAAGAGATGGTCACCCACCTCTTTGCAGACTGTAGATTTGCAGAGAGGGTATGAAAGCAAATATTTAGGCCTATGCCCTGGTTCGTCCTCAACAGCTGTGCAGCAAAAAACTCTTTGATCTGTGAGTCTTTCACCGGTACACACATTGAGCCAGACATCATGTGCTGCTAAAAATCTACCCAAAAGTCACTAACCTTCCAACACAGCATGTCCGTGAGGAAATGCTGGAGACTCGTACATTTCAATTTGTAGGAGAGCATGAGGAGGAATGCACTGAAACCGGGTACAGCCAAAGGCTCTGTGGAAGGTGCCCAACATTGGCTCCTTCGGTAACTGCACCTAAGGAGCAAAGCCGATGAAAAGGTCATACCATCCCAGGGACCACAGAATGGCATGGCGTTATGTTTTTTTTTATTTATTTTAAAAAATGTTTATGTTGTTGAATGTAGCGATCATGAATGGAAAAGCTGTATGCTCTGTTTCTTTCTTTATACATGTATTTTTATTATGAATAAAGTTTATTTTAAAACAAGACTACAATACAAAAGGAAGAAAACGTTTATTAGTAAGTTTTAGAGAAAAATACCGTTTAATTAAAGCTTTCCGAAACTAATAGCCAATTAACTTCAACTTGGGGAAGTGTTTAAACAGACACGTGGATCACTTACTACACTGCATGCATAACTCTGACTACATGACCTATACACAAAAGCATACAAGAACAGATACTGGAAACGAGGGATACCCAAGTAGTTAACTCGTCTGACTTTGTCGATACTCACGATGCGCCGCAGTTTCTATTATAGTTTGCATTCGTTTTCTATCACCCACATTGACGATATTTAAATCGGCGAAACACGCCATGCTGTCACCATGTGACGAGTAATTTACTCCTTCAATGGCTTAATCTTCCCGACGAGAGCTGAAACCTATCCTGCTTGACTCCAGCGTCCGTTCTACAACATACACGAAATATCAGCAGGCGAACTGGGCCCGTAGTCACCGCCAACAGTCCGGGTGATAAACTACAACTCCCAGAATTCTGCGCGAGCTCAATTTTTATTCTTCCCCCCCCCCCCCCCCAATAAATCTGACTGAAACAAAACAGCACAACTAATAACACCGGACGGAATAATCACACGACCGCTTCCACTTGGTAGGTATCATTCAGCTTTAATTTCCACAGACATAGCGCTGCCGAGTTCACAGACGGGAGCGGGCCGGAACTGTGCGCGTGCGCACTAGCAATACCCGTGAGCCCCCGCGGCGCGGCCGGCCGGCGATTGGTGGGTTTTTGAATCCGAGGCGGGTGACGGCGGCGTTAACGGTGGCTGAGGATGGTGTCGGTGTCCGGCTGTTGACGGTGGCTCTTCATCCGGTGTTATTCTGCTCACCCTCACCCTCACCCTCACCCTCACCCTCACCCTCCAGGTAAACGGGTTTACCGAGGACTTCGCGTTCATTTTGCTCCGCCAGTACAGTGCTGGCTGGGTTGGTGGGTCCCACTGTTAGTTGTTCATGGCGCTGGGGGACCAGTCTTAAACTACTATTGTTTGGGTGCTTGCAAGTAATGTAATGAACAACATAGTTTTAGTAAGTGGCTTTACAGGTAGTTGTAGGTATAAAGCGGAGTTCTAGCCACGAAAATGAGCCCTTGTGCCCAGACTGTACTGACAATCAAACGTATTCACACTTTCTACAGAGATCTCGTATTATTTTGTCCAAGTTTCCACCAATTTTGACATTCGCCTGCGTGCCCAGGATGATTACAGTAGAACAAACACGAGGAAATCTGCAGATGCTGGAAATTCAAACACCACCACACACAAAATGCTGGTGGAACACAGCAGGTCAGGCAGCATCTATAGGGAGAAGCGCTGTCGACCCTCGGCCCGAAACGTCGACAGCGCTTCTCACTATAGATGCTGCCTGGCCTACTGTGTTCCACCAGCATTTTGTGTGTGTTGTTGTTTGATTACAGTAGTCATTCTTCTAAAACAAAAAAAAATCAAATAAGTTAACTGCTTGGATGTCCTTTGTTTTCTAGTTTTCTAATATAGCCAGTAGGTTTTTTTGAATTGGCTTCCAAGAATGGCTTAGTGTGGAATGAGCTACAAATGCAATATAGAGTGGCTCATTGTGAGGCCTGAAATTGAGGGCTGAGGTGGGCTATTTGTTACTGCGATGTGGGATACCTGGCAAGTCTGGTGAGCACAGGCCATTTGTTGAATCTGGCGGTGAGTGAAATTCATTATAATCATTCTAGTAAAATGTTTTCCTACAAGTCTAGAGAGAGAGACACTTAAAGCAAAACATAATTTTGAAAGTACAGTGTTTCTGATTACTTGGGCCATCGGTTATTCAGGACAGCCACTTATTTGAGGCAACTCTTAAAGAACAAAAACTAATTAACAAGATAGTTGGGGCTTTCTTTGTTTATTTGAGACTCTATGCTACTTAATCTGTACAGAAGATTTGCAGAATAGTTTCTAACTGGCATCAATAACGTGCAATTGCAAAGCCATGCTTTGAGCGAACGGATTTCAAATAGCATCAGTTGCTTGAGTTTGTGTTCAAAATGCAGTTATTTTTGGCACTGATAGTTGGTGAGAAATAAGTAGTAGACAACTCAGAACTGCAGAACTCAATGCAGTTTCAAGCATATGCCTGAAACAGCTGAGGGTAAGAATGTAATGACTTTTCTATTTCATCAAGTTAGGAACTACAATAAATTCAATAAATGTATTAACGATCCTCTTGAATGTTACAATGAAAATGAAGATTTGGAAGATGCAATCATCAAAGACATTGTATAAAGGCAGTCAGTTATCTGCAATAGGTGTCAGCACAGATTTTGTTCATTTACAGTCAACCAAAAGAATGTTGGATGAATTCCTCCATTGATAACTATTAGGGACATGCACTGCTTTATAGAACTATATACATGACACTGGCTAATTGGGGTTGCCCGCTTAATTGGGCCAAATTGTACTGGTCCTAATGTGTTGCATTTAACTGGAATCTGTTGTATGGAAATTTAATAACAGTTTGTGTATTTACACACTTGAAAAATGGTGCCTATTAGTTGCATCTAGCATTCAATCTATTTCCTCAATTCACAAATTTTCACTGTAACTCCATTGATTTCTTTTGTGGCAATGTTTGGCTTGTGTTACGTACTAGCAGCAATAGATCACAAATGAGTCAGGTTTTAATGTTAAAACCATTATCTTTGTTAGTATCTACTCAAAATATAGAAACTTAAACAAAATAAACAGAAGTTAACAGCGTGTAGATGCGTGTGTGTATATGTAGCTCCCAAACTATCAAGCTTAGGAACAATTCTTAAAGTTTTAGGATAGCAAATTAGAAAGGTTCAGTAATCCAAGGAATAAATGATGGGAGAGATTTGTAAATCCATGTTTAAAATGTAGAGAGAAGGCAATTACGAAGAATTCCACAGATTCCATGCTGGGTAAACGAAATAAGTCAGCGAAGATCTTATCTGTCGAGTTGTTCTGAAATCCACGTAGAAATATGTGACGTGTCACAGAAATATCTCTTCTAAGCGGTAACCACAATACAGGTAAGGGTTAACAAAAGTGGTTCCACAGGATACTCCCAACAAAAATCCACATACGGATTATACGAAGTGACTCACACAATCAATGCATGATTATGCCTTTGATCAACCCAATCTTTTGGGCATTTGTATTTTACCCATATCGTAGCAAACTGGTCCAGCAGCTTGCAATCCGAAGCCTGTCTCTCCCTCTCTCTTCCCACCACTGAAAATCTCAGCTGTCCGTCGCAGCTTGTTATACTGACATCATATTCCTGCCTCATCCAAGTGTCAGTCCACAGTGAACGAAACCTGTGGTCAAGTAACACTAGGGATGCTCTTTGATTATTACATTCAGCGTGGCACTCTGCGTATATTTTGGCAAGTACTTGCGTAATTATTCTTAACAAGCATCTTCCATGAATGCATCACTTATGCAAATCACTGCTAGTTGTATTAGAATTGTGATCACATTATGCAGAAAATTCAATCTCATTTGACTATTTGTTTTCTTTCTAGAATGGAACCAATGCTCAATTCCAAGTTCACATTTTTAGATTCACATGAAATTGTGAGTGATGATCAAGAGATTCCTACAGCAGAGGATTTTTCTGACATTAGAAAGGATTTGATTGATGAACTTTGCAGGGAAGAAAGTTCAAATAAATCACACTTGGTAAATATAATTATGGCTTCGGCCATTTCATGTGAGTTTGAATAGAACTGGGTTTCTTTGGGCTTTTGTTAAGCTGCTTTTCTGTACTCACAGTGAAGGTCCAAATTATACATTAAGGTTTTCATTCCCTTGGGATTATACTTTGAAATTTTATTGTTTTAAAAATTTCTCACCTCAGTTTCTCATTTAATTCAACATAGTACACAGACAATTGAACATTACAGCACAGTATAGGCCCTGCAGACCAAGCTGTTGTGCTGACATTTTAACCTACTCTAGGATCAGTCTAACCCTTCCCTCCTACATAGTCCTTCCAATTTTTTCTATCATCCATGTGCCTAACAGCTGCTTAAATATCCCCAATGTATATGTAATAGCCATTACCACTACTCCTTGCAGGGCAACCCATACACTCACCACTCTGCTTTTCTTTTTTAAAAAAAATCCTGTTACATCTTCCTTCCCTCCTCCTCCCCCCCCCCCCCCCCCCCATATTTTCCACCTATCACCTTGAAATTATGTCCCCATCATATTAGCTATTTTAGCTCTGGGAAAATGTGTCTTAACTATCCTCTTGATCTATGCCACTTATCATCTTGTGTATTTCTGGGAAATTTCCTCTGCGCCCTTTCTGCAGTTTCCACATATTTCCTATAGTTAGGCAACCAGAACTGTACATAATGTTCCAAGTGTGGTCTAACCAGAGTTTTATAGAGCTGCAACTTTACCTTGTGGTTCTTGAACTTAAACTCCTTACTAATGAAGGCCAACTCACAAAGCACCTTCTTAAACACCCTATCAGCATGCGCAGCAAATTTGAGAGATCTATGGACGTGGGCTCCCTCTTTTCCGCCACATTGCCAAGCATCCTGCTATTATTCCTGTATTCTGCCTTCAAATTCAACCATCCAAGTGAACTTTCAAAAAAACTTATGATAAATACTTTTTGCCACATCCTTGAAGAATTCAATCAGGCTCGCACCTTTCTGGGTTGAATTCCATCTGCCCAGTTGAATTCAATTCTAGCCCAGCTCTGCATCCTGTCAATGTCTTGTTATAACCTATGACAACTTTCTCCACTATCTACAAGACCACCAACCTTTGTCAATTACAAACTTACTTGCCCTGCCCTCCACTTACCCATCCAAGTCATTTATAAAAATCACAATGAGCAGGGGTCCAGGAACAAATTCCTGAGGAACACCACTGGTCAACAACCCCTGGGCAGAATATGTTCCATCTACAACCACCCTCTGCCTTCTATAGGGAGGTCAATTCTGTATACACAGGGCCAAGTTTACCTGGATCCCGTGCAATGTTCCCTCTAATTTGTAATGACCAGTGTGTGCAAAAATTTTGTGCTGTGCAGTTTTTGTTTTGCAATGTACGTGCAAATACACAGTGTGCACTAAATAATTTCTTCAATAAAAACAATATAAATAAGCCAGTTCTAAAACCTACAGACAAATCATCGCAAACTCCACATTGTCAACAGCATCTGCATCAGAAACTGGAAAAGGAAATGTGATTGTATGCAATTGTGAAATATACCTAACATGCCAACAATACAGAGGGTGACAACCTTTTGTGCACCGTTTAAATTCCTTTGTGAGCTAGTAGCAAAAGATGTGTGCGCACACACGCATCTTAAAGGGAATACTGATCCCATGTCTCCTGACTTTCTGAATGAGCATAAACTGGTGAACCTTAACAAATGCTTTACTAAAATCCATATACACCACTTCCGCTGCTCTATATTGATAAATATGCTTTGACACATCCTTGAAGAATTCAATCAGGTTCGCAAGGCATGTCCTGCCCCTCATAAAACCATGTTGACTATCCCTAATCAGATTGTGCTTCTCCAAAACCTTGTAAATATTGCTTAAGAATCTTCTCCAATAATTTACCCACCACTGAAGTAAGAATCACTTGTCTAATTTCCAGGATTATCCATACTCCCTTTTTTTGAGCAAGGGAATAACATTTGCCACCCTCCAATCATCCTGAGGATACAAAGATGATTGCCAAAGGTGCTTTCTCTTCCTTTGCTTCCCTTAGTAACCTGGATTATATTTTGTCTGGACAGACTTGATGTATTTCAAAAGTTCCAGCACATCCTCTCTGTCACTGTTGACATGTTCAGTGAATACCGAAACGAAGTATTCATTAAAGACCTCCTCTACCTCTCCTGACTCCAAGCACATGTTTCCTCTATCCCTCTTGTAGAATAAGACTAATCCAGTCCCTGAACTATTGCCCATTTTTTTCATATAAAATGATTAATCAGCTTAATAAAACTGGTACTTTTATACCTTGATATGCTGTCTAAAAATTCTTCAAATTGATTGATTTGCTAGATGTTATTGTGTGCCTGATTGCAAGATACATAGGATAAGACTAATCCATCCTCTGAACTCTATATTGGCAGTAGAATTCTTGAAGGTTATCAACATGAGAGAGGAATGAGCAACATGAGTAATCCATGTGCTATAAAGCATTAATGATGACCTGTTTTAACTAATAAGGGTCAAATGATCTCCAACATATGAATGCCTAGCTGCTTTCCTTAATACTTAATTGTATTGCCATTGGTAAAACCAGCTACCCCACATTCTTCATTTGATATCTTGGGATAATCATTGATCACCACCTTAAAACAAGATGAGAACATAATGACTGATTATTTGACTGACAGAGGACACAGATTGGATATTTTCACACAGAATTCTGCAGGTGCAGGCAAACAGAACAGCAGGCAAAATGCTGGAGGAACTCGTCAGATAGCACCTATGAAATTGAATAAATAGTCGATGTTTCAGGTCGAGATCTTCATCATAACTGGAAAGGAAGGAGGAATACACCAGAATAAAAAGTTGAGGGTGGGTGAAGGAGGCTAGCCAGAAGGTGATGTGTGAAGCCATGTGGGTGGGAAAAATATAGGGCTTGAAGGAGGAATCTGATAGAGGAGAGTAGACAATGGGAGAAAGGGAATGAGCACCACGGGGAGTTGTAGGCAGGTGAGTGGAGAAAAGAAGCCAGATGGGGATTAGAAAAAGTGGGAAGGGGGAGAGAAAAGTAATAAAAAAAAAAAGGTGGCCATGGACTGACATGTCAGAACAGGAATGAAGATAGGAATTTAAATGGTTGTTCACCAGAAAATTCCAGTTTTGGCAGATGAAGTAAAAGTGCTTGACAAAGCTTTCACCCAATTAATGTTGGCTCTTATCAGTATAGAGGAGGCTGCATTGGGAGTACTGGATACAACAAATGACCCCAACAGATTCACAGGTGACTGTTGCCTCACCTGAAAGAACTGCTTGGGGCCCTAAATTAAGGTAAGTGAGGAGGTGAATGGGCATGTACAGCATTTCTGTCACTTGCAGGGATATGTGCTGGGGGAAGATTAGTGGGGAAAGATGAATGGATAAGGGGATCACAGCAGGAGCAATCCCTGCAGAGAGTGGTGTATTTTGTTAAAGGGTCATCTGATTCTCCATAATCACAGCATCATCTCTAAGATGTACATTTTAAGTGTATCAATCTGAATACTTGAGAGGATGTGAAACTACACTTAAGTTTAACATTAATTAGAACACAGTCTTTAATAGGTGCCCATTAACTGGCTTAACGATTTATTTCTTACACACAATGTTCCCTCTAATTTGTAATGACCAGTGTGTGCAAAAACCTTGTTCTGTGCAATTTTTTGCCTGGTGACAACATAACGTGCACTGAATTTTTTAAGTGGAAGTAAACCTGTAGCTTTTCTAAGGATAATAAGCTACTGAGTCTAGTTTGTTGTTCATTGTTTAAAAGAAATAAAACGATACACAATTAATGAGACTTATTTTTCATTTACAATACAACAGCATGTAATAACATCAGTCTTTCACATGTTATTAAAATTGTTTGAAATGGTCAAAAAAACCCCACAAATTTAAAAAGCAAGTTCACCCTTTCCTAACTTCGTGAGCTTTCGGTGTAGTAGTTTCTGCTGTTTCATTAAGCCATTCTGCTTTCAATGAACTAGTTCTTTTGCATTTCACATACTTTGGTTCTTTGGAATTAGACATGATGAATCAATGATTTCTTCAATTAAAACTGTTCTAAAATCTGCAAACAAATCATCACAAAATCCACATTGTCAACAGCTTCCACATCAGGAAGGGGAAAGGGGATTGTGTATGATCATGAAATATACTTAACATGCCAATGAGATAGAGAGTAACAAAATTTTGTGCACAGTTTAATTACTTGTGTGCACTAGTAGCAAAAGCATACACTCCCCAGAGGTAACATTGCTGACATAAGTAGTTTATTCTGAATGTGTGCTACTGGAAGCTGCGGCAGGCCTGTTTGACATAATCTTCCTCAATAATTAGAATCTTGTGGGGACCTTGTTGCCTTGAAAACATTATTAGGGCTGCTGTCTCATGGCTACATCCTCAAACCCAATTGGGATGGTTAATGTTAGTTTGGCTCCAAGTTGCATCTCAGCTTCAATGAGCATTGGATATTTTTCATTTAACAACAATATTTCAACCCTTTTTACTGCTGTAGTTATTCAAGAAAATCTATTCTTCCAAGGGCATATAGGAATGGAAATTTAAATGTGGATTCTGCAAGCTTTGGTTATGTCCTAAAATTTACTTTAAATGCATCCTTACCATTTTAGGTTCCTGAACAAAATTCTTCAGCTACAAAGGACCATATGTGTGTTTACCTTCGTATTAGACCTTTTACAGAAGCTGAAATTGCACAAAATGAATCTCAGGTTGGTTGCTATAATCACTAACTAAATTGAATGAAGAATGCTTTCTTTATGAATATGAACATCTGATGTATTATTTTGACATTCTTCCTAGGACTGCGTGTTTATAGAAAACTCAACTAGTGTGATTCTAAAAGCACCACCAAGTTCCAGATGCAGTGATCGAGGAATTGGCCAGATGGCTCAACGCTTTAGATTTTCCCACGTAAGGAAGTTAGATTTATGTATATTATGGTATGATGTAATGGTAATCTTGAACAGACTAATCCATGTTTTTATGACTTTAAGTTGAATTTGCATATTTGGTAAGATCTTTTTAAACATGCATAGTTTTAAAATTACATTTGTCAAGATTTTGGCTCTGATGTACAAATCTTTTAAAACCAGGAGCATACAAAAATTAGAAATTCACTTTTGTGTAACACATTATTTTGATTTTTGTTAAAAGCAGTTCTGACTGAACGCAATCAAATGAATTGGTTTGGGTCCAATTTCATATGAAGCTTGATACTGAAAGAAGTAAAATGGGCAGCATAAACTTCACATGTAAATTGTAAATTTGATGACCTAGAGAATTGTTGGATTATTGCTGTGCTGTGATTTTCATCAAGAGACTGAATTAAATTTTGTACTTGTGGGGTACAAGTTATGCAGTAGTGATGTAATTAATGCCTTAAATAGGGAGCAGAACCAATTTTGTACTTTTCTAGATAATTCCATCCCTCTCCCAAATAAATATTTTCTTCATCATGGCCACAATAATATCACTGTAAATATCATGTAAAGATAATTTTTTATGTATGGATTGAGGCGCAAGCACATGGACATCAGCGAGCTAGACAGGCGGGAAGGATTTAAAAGAAGACAGCTTTATAGAGCGGGTGATGGAGTAGAGGGAGACAGTGTAGGAGGGCTTTGGTTCAATGGGGCTTCGGCAATAACAGTTCAAGGAGATGTAAGCTACTTGTGAGGAACAAGAGGTATGTCTATGAGGCTGGTGTTCTGGGCTGGGTGTTAGATGTGGGATGTCCAGGAGACTTTCCAGAAGGCCACATCTGCCAGGTGCGTCAAACTGCATCTCCTTAGGGACTGGGTTAGGGAACTTGAGATGCAGCTTGATGACCTTAGTCTGGTCAGGGAAAGTGAGGAGGTGATAGAGAGGAGCTATAGGCAAGAGGTCACACCAGGGCCTCAGGAGACAGATAAGTGGATAACAGCCAGGAGAGGGAAGAGCAGGAGTCAGACACTAGAAAATACCCCTGTGGCTGTCCTCCTTAACAATAAGTACTCCTGTTTGAATACTTTTGGGGGAGATGACCTACCTGGGGGAAGCAACGGTGGCTATGCCTCTGGAAAGATAGTGGAAGGAAGAGGATGGCAGCAGCGATGGGGGACTCTGCAGTTAGGGGGTCAGACGGGCGATTCTGTGGATGCAGGAAAGAAACATGGATGGTAGCTTGTCTCCCAGGTGCCAGGGTCTGGTATGTTTCTGATCGCGTCCACAATATCCTGAAGTGGGAAGGAGATCAGCCAGAGGTCGTGGTTCATGTAGGTACCAACAGCATAGGAAGGAAAAGGGAGGAGTCTACAGGGAGTTAGGAAAGAAGCTGAGAAGCAGGAACACAAAGGTAGTAATCTCTTGTACGTCTAGCATAAAGGAGCTTAAAAATGAGATTAGGAGAGCCAGAAGGGGGCATGAGAATGCCTTGGCGAGCAGGACTAAGGAAAACCCAAGGTATTCTACAAGTATGTGAAGAGCAAGAGGATAAGATGTGAGAGAATAGGACCAATCAAGTATGACAGTGGAAAAGTGTGCATGGAATAAATAGCGGAGGTGCTTAATGAATACTTTGCTTCAGTATTCGCTATGGTAAAGGACCTTGACGATTGTAGGGATGACTTAGAGCGGTCTGAAAAGTTTGACATTAAGAAAGAGGATGTGCTGGAGGTTTTGGAAAGCATCAAGTTGGAGAAATGACTGGGGCCGAATGAGATATACCCCAGGCTGTTGTGGGAGGTGAATGAGGAGATTGCTGATCCTCTGGCAATGATCTTCGCATCGTCAATGGGGACGGGAGCAGTTCTGGAGGTTGTAGGGTTGCAGATGTTCTTCCCTTATTCAAGAATGGGAGTAGAGATAGCCCGGGAAATTAAAAACCAGTGGTTGGTAAGTTGATGGAGAAGATCCTGAGAGGCAGGATTTATGAACATTTGGAGAGACATAATATGATTAGGAATGGTCAACATGGCTTTGTCAAATGCAGGTTGTGCCTTACGAGCCTGACTGGATTTTTTTGAGGATGTGACTAAACCCATTGATGAAGGAAGAACAGTAGGTGTAGTGTATATAAATTCATCAAGGCATTTGATAAGGTACCCCAAGCAAGGCTTATTGAGAAAGTAAGAAGGCATGGGATCCAAGGGGATCTTGTTTTGTGGATCCAGAAATGGCTTGCCCATGGCAAAGAATGGTTGTAGGTGGGTCGTATTCTGCATGGAAATCAGTGACCAGTGGTGTGCCTCAAGGATCTGTTCTGGGACCCCTACTTTTTGTGATTTTTATAAAGGACCTGGATGAGGAAGTGGATGGATGGGTTAGTAAATTTGCTGATGACAAAGGTTGGGGATGTTGTGGATAGTGCGGAGGGCTGTCAGGTTACAGCAGGACATCAATAGGATGTATAACTGGGCTGAAATGTTGCAGATGGAGTTCAACCCAGTTCAGTGTGAAGTTGTTCATTTTGCTAGGTCAAATATGATGGCAGAATGTAATATTAATGGTAAGATTCTTGGCAGTGTCGAGGATCAGAGGGATCCTGAGGTCCAAGTCCATAGGACACTCAAAGTTGTTACGCAAGTTGACTCTGGTTAAGAAGCGATATGTTGCATTGCATTTAAGGGCTGAGAGGTAATGTTAAAGCTTTATAGGACCCTGGTCAGACCCCACTTGGAGTACTGTGCTCAGTTCTGGTCACCTCACAGAAAGGGTACAGAGGAGATTTACAAGGATGTTGCGTGGATTAGGGAGCATACCTTATGAGAATAGGTCGACTGAACTTGGCCTTTTCTCTTTTGAGCGATGGAAGATGAGAGGTGACCTGATACAGGTGTATAAGATGATGAGCAGCATTGATCGTGTGGATAGTCAGAGGCTTTTTCTCAGGGCTGAAATGGCTAACATAAGAGGGCACAGTTTTAAGGTGCTTGGAAGTAGGTACAGCACAGTTTTAAGGTGCTTGGAAGTAGGTACAGAAGAGATGTCAGGGTAAGTTTTTTTTTTTACACAGAGGGTGGTAGGTGCTTGGAATGGGCTGCCGGTGACGATGGTGGAGGTGGATACAATGGAGTCTTTTAAGAGACTGCTGGATAGGTGCATGGAACTTAGCAAAAGAGGCCTATGGGTAACTCTAGTTAATTTCTGAAATGTGTACATGTTTGGCACAGTATCGTGGGCTGAAGGGCCTGTATTGCGTTGTAGGTTTTCTGTGTTTCTATGGTCTAAGTTAGTAGAACCTTGATCTGGCATTATTCCTACCAAAGTTGTGATATTGTTAATCTTTCATTCTATTTGTTTGATCCTATCTGTTGATTGTGGGATCTTTGGCTTGTCTTACAAGCTTTTTAATTATATTATGATATTCTCGATCTATTCAAAACTCGTTAAATTAGAAATAGTTTACTGAAAGTAGTACCATAGATATGTCAAATCCTGAGATTACAGGCTAGAAGGAATATAGTTCTGCTGCATGACCCATGTGACTTCAATACCAAAATGATTAATGTGGTCATTACTCCAAATTATGGAAGATGCATCTACATTCAGCACATTGGTATAAGCTATTGTACTCAAGTGGATTGGTCTGTCTGTTTACTCTGTCAACTGTTTTCTTCAGGTTATGGCCAAGTTGTTCATTGTTCATACTATAGAGCCATTTTTTGATGATGGGTATTTGAAGCCAGCCAGAATACATTCTGTGGTTTGCTTCTGAGTCTCAACATTGAGAAGTACTGATCAATAAGGTGACAAAGGCAAGAAATAAAAACTGAGCAAGAGATTTGTGTGCTTGTTTGTACTGCATGCCATGAGATGTCATAGAGTCGCATATCAATGTTGAGGTTCCAGGGTCAGTTCTTGATGTCGCATGTTGCCACCATTTGGGAGATAACTGGATTGTGATTGAAGAATTTGAGGGATTGACTCATGAGTATATTGCAGTGAAGATGAATTTGTCAGTTGATAGTTTTATCAGTTGAACAAACGCAATCCCAGTTTAAAACATCAGACCTCAGACTGACATTCCAAGGTGTTGAATGCAATGATTTAGTCAATGTTAAGTACATCAGTTGTAAACTGAGATCAACTGCGTTTTTGTGTGTCCTCCTCCTCCTCCCCTCATGAGCTGACCAAAGTTTCACTCAAGTTAGGCATGAAACTGACCATGATCTGAATTATTAATCCATAATATAATCTTCGTATTCTCCTTTGTTAAGTATTGTAAAATGTGTGTTTGACTTGGTGATTGGGTTTATACTATTTGATTTATGGCATAGTATAGAGGTTGTTCCATTGGGACAGTAGCAATATTGTTTCACTGGTTAGTGGAGGCTTCTAATTTTATTTTTCCACCCCAGGTTTATGGGCCGGAAACCAAACAAAGAGATGTATTTGGAGCAGTTAAACCCCTTATTGAGGATGTTCTGAATGGACAGAACTGTTTAATTTTCACTTATGGTGTTACCAATTCAGGGAAAACCTACACGTTTCAAGGTTTGGGTCTTTAAATACTTCTGTAGAAGGAATAAGTAGCTTCTCCTTTTTCTTAACTGTTGCTCATAAAATTATTATTTTGTTACAGGACCAGACCATGATGTGGGTATAATACCAAGGGCGATGAGTGTTCTATTTAAGAGTATTGAAGGAAAAGTTTATCAAAATATGAATATTAAACCACAGAGAAGTGCAGACTTTAGTAAATTAACAGACGTACAAGTGAAAGAGGAGGAAACATTGAAGAAATCAGTACTTCACCTATTAAATGAGGTAAATCATTGAAGCTACCAGCTTTCTTTTGTTAAATAAACCTGTGATGCATAAACAGTATTTACACTATTATGAATTCAAATTTAGTTGTTTTATTATCGCAGATGGCAGTGAAAAATCTAACCATCTCCCTTCATAAGAAGAGCTCTATGTAGAGCTGTATCAAGTTAAAAACTTCATTATTTCAGAATGCTAAATCCAATTCCTCTACTAGGTGAACAAAGATGATTACAATTAAAATGAATAATCTCAGTGGATACTTTATTAGATGCAGGGGTGTACTGAATAAAGTGGTCGAAGGTGTGTAACCCAGTGTCGTCTCTGCTGCTGTAGCCCATCTACTTCAAGGTTCACTGTGTTTTGCGTTCAGAGATGCTCTTATGTACACTACTGTTGTAACTCATAGTTATTTGAATTACTGTTGCCTTCCCATCTGCTTGCAGTAATCTGACCATTCTCCAATCTCATTAATGCATTTTTGCCCACAAAATTGCCACTCACTGGATGTCTTGTCTTTCACAATATTCTCTGTAAGCTCTATAGACTGTTGTGCTTGAAAATCCCAGATCAGCAGATTGTCAGATACTCAAACCTAGCACCAGCAATCATTTTATGGTTAAAATCACGTGGACCACATTTCTTCTCCATTCTGATGTTTGGTCTGAACAACAACTGAATGTCTTAACTATGTCTGCATGCCTTATACATTGAGTTGCTGCCACGCGCTTGATAGTCTAGTTATTTGCAGGAACAAGCATGTGTACGGGTGTACCTAATAAAGTAGCCAGTAATTGTCTATCACCAATGGAGAATGACGTTACAATGGACAACCTTCAGCACTGGTGTAGGAAATGTGTTACTTTATGAGACCCAGGCACTTCAGTTATAGATTTATGTATGGATTGCACCTTGCAGTTGATTTGAATTTAATCGCTGACATGCTTTTTAATGCACTCTAAACATAAGCATGAAAGAAAGATTGGAATTGCTAGTTCCAGAAGGAAAGTGTTTTTATGGTAGTCAATAAGCTGAGAGTAGTGGGGTGCTTCTTCTGTTGCCTCCAGGAAGGTTTTGTCTCATTGAAAGCCAGTTGTTTAGGTTAGTATTGATCACTAAATTTGGGTGGTTGCTGGAAGAAAAAGATGATTTTTGCAGTCACTCACAATATGCTGTTTACCTCTGATCTCATAAAAATTGACAGAAGTCTGGTAAACTTTCACATTTCTGAAGTTTTATGCTGTCTGGTGACTGTGGCATCCAGCAGCAGTGACCAATTAAGTAACCAATTTCTTAAGAGAATTTTCTATTTGTTTTCAATCAAGCATTGAGGAATAAGTACAATTTCTAGCTAATATTTTAAATAACTTGAGATATAAAATAAAAATTTGAAAGGTGAGTTTTGAGTTGTGTTACAAATTTTGATATTAATAACATCATTGTGTGAAACTTGCAGGAATTACTTAAAGTATGTTAAAATAGTAAAACTTGTATCAAGCATGTGTGTAATAAATTGGGGAGGTTGTGCATTTTTCTCGGGATTTATTGATATATGTGATTGTTAATGCCATAATTAGAATGAGAAACCAATTCTCATAGAGGGATCAGAAGTGGAGAGAGTGAGCAATTTGGGTTCCTGGGAGTCAATGTCGCTAAGGACCTAACCTGCTCGCGACATATTGATGCAGCTATAAAGAAGGCAAGACATCAGCTATATTTCATTAGGAGTTTGAAGAGATGTGGTTGTCATTTAAAACACTCTACAGATGTACCATGGAGAACATTCTAACTGCCTGCAACACCATTTGGTATGGGGCAGCTACTGCTCAGGATTGAAGTAAGTTGCAGAAAGATGCAAAGTTAATCAGCCCCAGCATGGGTAATAGCCTCCATAGTATCAGTGACATCTTCAAGGAGCGGTGTCTCAGGAAAGTGGTGTCCATTTTTAAGGACCCCCACCACCCAGGATATACCCCCTTCTCATTGTTACGGTTATGAAGGAGGTACAGAAGCCTGAAGGCACACACTCGGCAATTCAGGAACAGCTTCTTCTCCTTTGCCATCCGATTTCTAAGTAGACATTGAACACTACTTCATTATTTTTAAAATTTATTTCTGTTTTTGCCTTATTTTAACTTAACTATTTAATATATGAATATGTACTTACCGTATTCAGTTTTTAAATATATATTTAGCATATATTGCATTGTACTGCTACCGCACAGTTAACAGATTTCACACCATGCGCCGGTGATATTAAACCTGATTCTGAAGAGTTTATGTAATAGCCCTCTGTATCATAACCATTTAGATTATGGGTAGGTACATATTTTAAAGAATAATTCTACCCCTATTTGTCATTGCTTGCTTTGCTCCTAACATTTTAATTTCATTTTTAGAGTGACCAGTGCAATGGGAGCAATCAGCATAGTTCACTAGATGCTACCGAAGGTATGTTGCTTGTGCATATTAACATAAGATGTACAATGCATGAATTCATGTTGCATAATGTAAACCTCAGTCACAGATTGAAGTTAAAAATGCTTCCTTGAAAACTGAACACTAATGTGCTGTTGATGACTAGATCACAGGCCCATTGAAAGGTATTTTTGGCAGGCTTTTATTGGCTTGGCTAATGATCTCCAGAAACTGCAGCAAATAAGATTTCCAATGAAGTCTTAATGTGAATTGGAAAGTAACAATATGCAGGGAGTTCCACTTTAAATTATTAAATATATTATTTTTTAACTGATTTTAATAAGTTGTGTAAAATAGAGTGATGTTGGAATCCACTGATTCAAATTACTGTCTAAGGAATTTACGTGGACTGATCTATCTGGGCCAAGTATGGAGGTTTTATCTTGATGGTCTTTGATACTCTAGAGTCCAATAGTCTGAGTTTGAATAATTAAATGTGAACTACAAAATGTAGAAATACATCCCCAGTACAACAGCGTTGGTAGAACAGTGTGACTATTTGATCTAGTTATATAGTTGGCTACCAGTACTTCCACTTGGATTTGAAAGCTGTATCCAGAACAATATCAGTGATTGTCTAGTTTTAAAATTTTTTAAAAGGGAGTGGGGGTTAAAACAAAAGAGTGTAACCTATTCAGATTATCGCTTTTAATACTTGTCCATTGTTTTAAGATGATTGGTCTTGCAATTTTCCATCATGTAATTTTATGTAATGAACTCAGTCTGTCTCAATTTTGCATATTCTGATGGCCACATTATAGGAAGAATGTGTTTTACTGGAGAGTAGGTGAAATTCACCATGATATTGCCTGAGTTGGAGCTTTTCTGCCAGAAGGAGAGACTAGATAGGTGGAAGAGACTGAGCAACGATTTCATTTTGGTTTATAAAATGATGAGAAATATTGATAATAAAGATCTCTTCCTCCCTGTAGAGGTACAAAGGCAAGTCATAGTTTTGGGCCAGATGAAGGGTCTGGGCATAGAACTTCAACTGTCCACCCCCTCCATAAATGCTTTCTGTCCTGCTGAGTTCCTTCAGCATTTTGTGTGTTGGGTATAGTTTAAGGTGAGAGGAGATTTAGAAGGGATCTGAGAGGAAATTTTCAGAGGATTGTTGGGATTTGGAAATGATCTGGCTGGAAAGGTGATTGTGGCAGATAATTTCTCAACATTTAATAAGCATCTTGATGAATATTTGAATTGCCAAGGCATAGAAAGCTATACACTGAGTGGGTAAGTGGAATATCGTAGATGGGTAAATTGGCAGTATAGATGTAGTGGGTCAAAGGAGCCATTTTTTGCACTGTATGATGGACTTTAAACAAATTGATAGTTCTGTTCCATTTCATAATTGTGTCTCCTTTAAAAGGATATAGTTTTGGTTAACAATAATATTTATTTTTTTTTAAAGCAGGCGAGTCACTGAAGTCACTTAGTATAGATTATGGTGAACAATTAAAGTGTTCTGAAGAAGTTGCTGTGTGTACTCCAGAAAGGTTCAGATTTTCGATCTGGGTTTCATTTTGTGAAATATACAATGAAACGCTTTATGATTTACTTGATCCAGTACAATGTAAAAATCAGAAAAGAAACGTACTTCGACTTGTGCAAGATGCAAAAGGCAACACTTACGTGAAAGGTAATTTAGTGTATTTTATTTCTGATTATTAAGTAATTTTTCTTTTTGTTTAACTACTTTATCCATTCCATAAATTAAGATCCATCCAAGATATTAGTGTGCTTTTCCTTTAGATCTAAAATGGATTCAGGTTTCCAATGCAGAAGAAGCATGCATGATACTGAAACAAGGGAGAAAACAACAAAGTATTGCTTCTACAAAAGTCAATCATCTTTCAAGCAGAAGGTATTTTACTTTTCAACAACATTTATATTAGGTGTATTCTTATAATTAAATTTGCTGAACTTTTGGTTGTGTGCTTCAGGGCAAAGACACATGGCTTTTAACTAGTAATTGTAAGTGCATTTAAAATGTCTCTTAAAATGCTCTTTCTACAGCCACTGTACTTTTTCAATAAGAATCTTGCACATGGAAGCAGATGGTCTTCAGGTTGTCCGAGTCAGTGAGTAAGTATTATATTCTAATCAAGGAGATAGCTTTTCAATGAAAATACAATTACAGAACTGCCAATGAGGTTTATCAGACCAATATTTTTAGAAAAGAGAATGATGTACTGTAACTTTCAAGGTTTGCTATTCTCTCAATGTTTTGGGCAACAACTTCATCACAGATATTCAACAGAATGGAAATTGGCTATGTGCTCCCTTGAGTCTGTTCTACCAATAACGATCATGACCAATTTATGCTTGAACTATACCTTTTGTGTATGCTTCCTATAACGTTCAAAAATCTTATCAATCAACACTTTGAGTATACCCAAAGGGTTGTGGACAAAGAATCCATATGGTAGTAAATTCCTATGATACACTTTGATTTATCACTCACCTTAAAAAGAAAAAAAAATCTCATCTTATTCTTAGCTCGCTTGCCCTTAATGTTGAAGTCCAGGGTCTGACCTCAGCATTAAACTGCTCAGCTGAAGAAAGCAGCATCTCATCTACCTTGTCAGTTCCATCAAAGTTTTCAAAAACCAAACTCAGTTATTATATCATTCTAGCCTAAATTATTTCTGTAGTTGCATTATGACACTTGTTAAGAGATTTTAAGCCACTTGAAACTAGCTATATAAGCAACCTGCATGATTTTAAAAAGCTTTCATTTGAAGATTTACCTTGCTCTTTTCTGATTCTAATTTTTCCACCTGTATCACTTTATCACAAGCGCTGCTTGTGAAATTCTTGAAGAATTCCTGTCATTCAGAAGCAATTTATCTAGTAGAGTTTGCATATCTCGTGCATCAAGTTGTATAAGGATTACTCAAAATGACAGTTGCAATTTGTTCTTCTACCCATCACTCATTTGCAAACACTGTTCATTTGACAATTGCTCACTAATGATATATTGCTCAGTATTTTGGATAATGGTTTTTGTCAGCAAAGATATTTTTGCAGGAAAAGTACAAAGTCGTGAATATGTGATGGTAAATCGAGATTCAAGACAAACTTGTGGTATAAGAAAACTGCACAAGCTTGATTCCTCATCTCAATTTAAGATGTATACTATTAGAAATGCACAGAAAATACTCCTTGCTGAACCTTTATCTTAATATTTTGCCTGGAGGCCAGGAGATTGTAGATTTGTGCCCTAATGGCCAACTTGTATGATTTGAAATAAAATGATAAATAAAATTTTAAAAATGACATAAGAAAAAATGTACATCTAAACAGCTGACTATTAAACATCTGCAGATGCTGGAAATCCAGAGCATCACACAAACTGCTGGAGGAACTCAGCAGGCCAGGCAGCACATATGGAAATGAATAAACTGTTAACGTTTCAGGCTGAGACCCTTCTTCATGATTACTACCTTGTTTTAATTTTTAAGGAATTAGTTTACATTCAGCTGGAAATTTATTTTCCCTTTTTAAAAAAATAAATCTATTTTTTTCTATGTTGATAGATTTCTGCACTAACCAGAACTGATACCAAAATCTTCATTTCTTTCAGCACCAGTGATGTGTCATTTAAACAATAATTACATATATTATCTCAGTGTCTAATACTGTGATTGCCAGAAATAATTAACAGATTAGGCAACATGGAGAGAAACAGAAATGATGCCTCAGTTTTCACCAGTTTTTAAGAAAGGTATATAGGCAGTTGAATTGGCAAGGGGACACGAGATGTTTCCCCTTTAAATGTTCTTTAAATTCATAGCTTCCATTATTTAGTTGGTGTCAAATAAATGACAAGAAAACTATGGGCTTGGTCCAGTACATGTTTATATAAAAAAAAAACTGTGCTCATTAACTTGGAAGTTACTGAGTAGCCAGGAATTTGCTGAACAATGGACTTAGGAGAGGTAGAAAAGGGCATGAGAAGGCTTTGGTGAGTAGGATGAAGAAAAACACAAAAAGGTGCTTTACATGTATGTAAAGAACAGAAAGATGATTAGAGTGAGGATAAGACCCATCAGGGATAGAAGAGGAAATATGTGCCTAGAGTTAGAAGAGGTAGGGGAGGTCCTTATTGAATACATTGCTTCAGTATTCACCAGTAAGGGGGGGGGGGGGGGAGACTCTGACATATGTGGTAAAAGTGTAATACAGGTTGATATGATAGAACATGTCAACAGTAAGAAAGAGGATGTGCTAAAGTTTTGAAAATCATTAGGATAGCTAAGTCCCCAGGGCTGGATGGGATATAACACAGGGTATTTTGCGAAGGAAGGGAAGAGATTGCTGTATCTTTGGTGATCATTTTTACATATTCCTTGCTGTAGGAGGTAAACCAGAAGGTTGGAGGGTGGTGAATGTTTTACTTTGTTCAGAAGAAGTGTAGGGGTAGTGTTTTAATTCATTAGTAGTCAAATTGATCATGGGAATTAGAGACAAGACTTACAAGCATTTGGAGAAATGTCTGATTAAGGATAGTCAGCATGGCTTTGTGAGGAGCAGGTCATGCCCTACAAGCTGTTTGAATTCTTCAAGGATGTGATAAAGCACATTGATCAAGGTGTAGTAGTGGATATGTTATATATGGATTTTGGTAAGTTTCCCATGGTGGGCTCATTCATGAAGTCAGGAGGCATGGAAACTTGGCTGGGTGTGTTCTGAATTTGTTTGCCGATAGAAGGTAAATGGTTGTAAATGGAATGTATTCTGCCTGGAGTTCTGTGATCAGTGGTGTTCTGCAGTGATCTGTTCTGGGTCCCCTATTTTTTGTGATTATAAAAAAAAAATAAATTATAAACAAATTTGAGGAAGTGGAATGGAAGGTTATTAAGTTCAAAATAAAATTATTATCGAAGTATACGTTTGTCACCATGCACAACATTAGATTCATTTTCTTGTGAGCATACTCAATAAATCCATAACAGAATAATAACCATAATAGAGGCTGAGAAGAGGCAAATGGAGTTTAATCCAGGAAATTATGATGTGATACACTTTGGGAGGTCAAAATTAAAGGCAGATTGGTGGCAGGATTATTAGGAGTGTGGAGGAACAGGGTTTATGGGGTCTACACCCACAGATCCCTCCCAAGCTGCTGCACAAGTTGATAGGGGTGTTAGGCATATGGTGTGTTTTCCTTCATTAGTCGGGATTGAGTTCGAGAGCATGAGGTAATATTGCAGCACTATAAAACCTGGTTAGACCACACTTTGGATATTGTGTTCAGGTCTGGTTGTCTCATTATGGGCAGGATGTGGCAGTTTGCAGAGGATATTTATCAGGATGCTGCCTGGATTAGGGAGCGTGATTTATGAGGATAGGTTGAGTGAGTTCGGGCTTTTCTCTGGAGCAAAGGATGATGATAGGTAACTTAATAGAGATGTAGATGATAACAGGCATAGATCGAGTGGATAGCCAGAGAATTTTTTCCAGAGTGGAAAAGGATAATATGAAGGGTCATAATTTTAAAGTGATTTGGGGGGAAAGTAGAGGGGGAATGTCAGAAGTAAGTTTTTTTTTACACTGAGTGCTGGGTACATGAAACATGTTGTCAGGGCTGGTTGAGGCAGATAGATTGGAGGCATTTAATAATTGCTTGGGCATAGGGATAATAGAAAAAATGGAGGGCTACATAGGAAGGATTAGATTGATCTTTGAGTAGGTTAAAGGATCAGCACAGCACTGTAGACTGAAAGTCCCTAACTGTTCTGTAATGGACTATGTTAAGTGTATCATTATTATACTGTATACTTGAGTAGCCTCTTATAACTGCAGAATACTGTTTAGTCCTAGTCCTGCACTTGTGTTTTAGTTCACATTGTAATGCAAAGCAATGTCCAGATCAAGAAAAATCTCACATCTGCCAGAGCAATCAATTAAAGGTAATGATATCTTGTAAAAATCTTTTAACATTGCAAAAATGTCCCAGGTACTGTATTTGTGGCATTAGCACACAAAAAATAATGATACTAGGTCACTTAGCAGATTGTTTGAACAGATAACCAAAAATCCTTCCAAAGAAATCAGTTTTTAAAAAAAAACATCTTGAAGAAAAGAAGTTTCTCAGCTTGAAATATTATTTAATCCCATTCATAGTCCTTCCCTCCACTGACTTGCTAAGTTCCTCTGGTATTTTGTGTGAGTTGCCCATTGATTTAAGAGTAATTTGATGGTAGTTGAAGCACGACTACCACTGTTGACTTAATTATGATGAATAGCATAGCGGTTAGTGGACACTATTATAGCTCAGAGTTCTGGAGTTCAGATTAGAATTCCAGTGCTGTTCTGTTACAAGTTTGTACATCCTCCCTGTGGAATGCAGGCATTTTCCCTGGGTGCACCAGTTTCTTCCTAGAGTTCAAAGATGTACCATGGGTTAACTAGTTATTATAAATTGCCCTGTGACTAGGTTAGTGTTACTCTATACTGTATTGCTAAATAAATAAAATTGACGACTGTCAAAATAGGGAAGTCTAGATATCACTTGATGAATGCAAGGCTGAGGAATTTAGAGAAGAAATATGAAGCCATGGAGGAATTGTTAACTAAAAAGATAATTTCAAAAAGACTTTGCTTCTCTAAAAGGTAAATCAGCAAACATAGATGGAGAGGTTGTAAGGTACAATGAGGTTAGCTCATTTGGATTTGTTTAAATTCATGATGAGAAGATGAATATTAGCATAAATCATGTTATTTTTGCTCTTGGCTGCTCCATCTACAGGTTGTCTCTTTGTGATCTTGCGGGATCAGAACGGAATGCAAAAACAAAGAATGAAGGTGACAGATTGAAAGAAGCTGGAAACATTAATACCTCTTTGCTGATTCTTGGAAAATGCATTAATGCATTGAGACATAAACAAATTTCAAAGTAAGAGGAGCCTTTATTCTATGCTCTCTACTCATAAATAAAGGGCTTGCTTAAACTTAATCTTAAGTTTGAATGCAATTTTAATGCAGCTTTAGCTTTAGCAGAGGTAAAAATTGCAAATGAATGATTTTTAAAAAAAATTGTTTTCATCCTCTGTCTACATGTTAATTTAAGATGAAATCCCTAATAGTGAGAAACTGATGTTTTGTAATCTCTGATAATCCAACAATTAATGGTTTGGAATTTGTGATAGGGTTTGTGGTCAGAGGTAAGGGTGAGTTTAGGAACATGAATAGGTTTGTAATTGGAAAACTTATAAACTTCATATTCATCCTTAATCTTGGTAGTTCATTGGAAATTTATTGTACACTATCATTTTACAAAAACGCTGAAATAAAAATGTGTTTGGCGATTGATAGGTGTAACGTCCAAAGATCTGAAAGTAGTCTCCCTTCTTGTCCCTTCTCTTCTTACCTGTCCATCACTAATCTCTGGTGTTCCTCCTCCCTTTCCTCATGTGGTCCACTGTCTTTTACTATCAGATTCCTCCTTCTTCAGCCTTTTACCTATCTCTTCCACCTAACATCTCTAAACATTTTACTTCATCCATCCATTCGTTCCTCCTTCCCTATCTACCCACCTTCCCCTGCATTTGGTTTTGCCCATCCCCAGCAAGCTTGTACTCCTTCCCCTCCTCCCATCTTTGTATTCTGGCCTTTCTCCCTTCCTTTCAACCCCTGATGAAATATCGACTGTTTATTCCTCTCCTGAGTTCAGTGTGCATCTGGTTGACGTAAGTTAGTTAGCTTGGGTTTCCATGAGATAAAAAGATATATCAACTTAGAACCTGGAGAGAAATTCAAGAACTTTAGGCTCTAACTGAGGTAATAAATAGTAAAGTGAGATAAATGAAGTGAATGTTTATTCAATGAAAGCAAGTTTAATACACACCTGAATAATCTTACTCAGGGAAATAAAGGTACATCAATCTGAATTATAATCTTGTTTTGTTTTTGTTTTTTTTTTAAATCATCTACACAAGAAACAGAAGAGTCTTGATTTAATGTCTTGCCTGAAATACGGCATCTTTAGCATTTCAGCATTAAGATTTTGCCTAGATTAAATCTCTGGAATAGTTTAGTTTGAGAATAGCTGACTATTTGATTTAGCTTGAACACCATGACTCGGAATCCACCAGCAAGTTACTACTTAATGCATTGATCCTAACAATTCAAACTGGGTTTATTTGCCAAAGTTCTGATAAAACTTCATTTTGCCTGCTATAATCAAGGGCATCAAGTTTTTAATCATAGCAGCTTAATGTACAGAAAATCTAAAGTTTTCTGCTGCTGCATTAAACATCTCATGAGACAAATTTAAAAACATCTTTTTGTTGATGAACTCTTTAAAATTGAAGATTCTGTTGACATACTGCATGTTCATGAAATTTCTGTAAGGTTTTTTTTTGGACATTTCTTACTTTAGAAAAGGGATTGTCTTATCAGTGAGATCCAAAAAATAATGACCTTTTTAAAGATATTTTATTTCTCTTAGGACACACAGCCATGTTCCATTCAGAGAGAGTAAGCTTACTCGCTATTTCCAAGGGTATTTCTCTGGGAGAGGAAAAGTTTGCATGATTGTTAATATCAACCAATGTGCTTCTATGTATGAAGAGACACTTAATGTCCTAAAATTCTCTGCTGTCGCACAGAAGGTAAGTTAAGTTTATAAACTGCTATTATGTCATGATATGATGATTAAAATTTCAATTGTATAATTGAATGCCTCTGTGATTTCTTTCATTTACAGAATAATTGTGGTAGTTTAAAGGTCCTAACAACCTGTGATTATGGTTTTATTCTATACAAACAGATTGGGGGCAGGGAACAAAATTATGCGGATTTGAGTAAATTTTAGTTGTTTTCCTACAAATTTAAGTTTATAACTGCTTTAGTTTTATTTCAAGAACATCATACCTTCTCCTTGTGGCACTTAGTAAGCTCATTTGATTCCATGAATTTAATCAGAATTTCCAGGAATTGTGGTTGAAATGAAGACCAGTTCAAATATTCTACTAATTAAATATTATCAAATCTGTAACTTGCAAATGAAAATAATTGGAAAATACAAGTTACCATTGTTTTTCACTAGACCCTTAGTATGCTTAGCACTGCTATTGCCATTCAGAACTTAGATATCTATAGATACATTAAAAAACAGAAGCTATTATCAGTATTATTCCATTTCTCATTGCTAAGCACACAGAGTAATGCAAGCCAAATATATATATAGCCATTGACATACATGTATGGATTTATGATAAGGAGCTTTGAGTAAATGATAGTTTAAGTGGAAGGGAAATGTTTATTTCTCTTACATATACATGTAGGTACGGTCTGTAGGTCATTGACTGAAACACTTGGTAGTAGATAAATTCTAATTGGGAGTTGAATATCTATTTGAAAAGTCTTGATTAGAACTAATTGTATAGATCTTTCAAACACTTGACACAGTAATTGGCACTTTTTGTGTCAAAGGGAATAGTTTAACAGCATCTAGTTGTAATTTGGAATCAGATTTATCAGCACAGTTACTATTTTCCAGGTTTTGATAAAGGAGTTGTGGGGACAATAAGTCTCATGTTGCTCAATTCTCGATCTCACTCTATCAACTGACTCTGCCTCCTACAGTATGACTTGGAGCAGCACTTCCTTTTTGTTCTAAGTGCATTATTGCCGGATGGACTTGGAAATTAAACAATTTTGGGTAAATCCCATAAAATATTTTGTTTTTATATGCCTTATTGAATTATTCTTTCCCCTAGATTCTGCTTGATTGTTCAAAATTTTTTCCTGTCCATTTGGTTTCAAAACGATCAGCCAGAGCTCTTTCACTGATTATCAATAATGCAGAAACTGAATCCTCTTTGGTGAAAAGAGAAACAATCTCTTGGGATGCTAGTCTTGAGGATGTTGTTGAAATGGAGGAAGGTGATTCAGAGGCAATTGATCTAAATGATGTGAAGCAGATGGAAGAGGAGGAGGAAGAGGAGGAAGAAGAGGAAGAGAATATAGTAATAGGAAAAAGCAATTATGAGGTAAATGCATTGCATTTTTCCATCTTGCTACAAAACTGAAAATATTTTTTACTGTGTACAATCTTAAATTGAAGATAATTATTTGCTAAAAGCTTCATAAACTACATGATATATTTTTAAATGGAGGTTGTTGAAGTGGTTTGGTTCATTACATTGATAACCAATGTTCCAGATAACAATAGTTAATGAGTGTGCATTAGAAAGAAAAAGCAGTGACTAATCTATTAAATGTAAATTAGAAGTTAGTACTTCCAGCCATCACCACACTTTGTGATGTATGCTGAAGTCAATATCTCAAAACTGGTGACTTAGTTCATGTTTTTTTCCTTTGGCTGCTTTTGTTAATGGAAGCTCTCCGCAACTGAACAGTGCGCAAAATGGCCACATTATAAGAGTTATAATTCTGTTCATTACCTTAAACTTTGGTTGAAACAGGTCCTTGATTTGCGGTTATTTTCGTTGAATGAGAAAAATCTGCTATCTGATCCTCCTAAGGTAGTGGTCTATAGAGGTCAGCCTCAGATTTATGGATAGTGCTGTTTGAAATCCAACATTTAATGTTGAGGGAAGAATGAAGAGAAATCAGTATTATAGCCAGCTATTCCTCCTTGCCAATGTAAAGTTGCTTTGATTTCTAACTTTTCACTACCAATGGATCATTGGTGTAGAACGTTCATCCTGTGGCTTTGCACAGAAGCTTTGCAAATTTGCTGTTGTAAGAATACTGCACTTCATCATGTTTAGTGCTGTTTGATGGTATTTTCCACGTTATACTTTTAAATGTTTCAGAGTTAAATAACAGAATTGTTTGGTTCTGAATTTTGTTTTTAAAATATAGAAACTACTGGTTTATATACAAGATCTGAAAAACAAAATTGTTGAGGAAAAAAAAGAAAAGGTGATCATGGAAAATAAAATCCGTGAAGAAGTTTGCCAAGAAATGGAAAAATACATGTCTCAGTTTGAAAATGCTTTAAGGTATATTGTGGGTGATTTTAATGAAGCTTATAATGTTCTCAATTTTGAAAGTACAATTTTGAGAGAGAATGATTTTTAAAATTTCAATATAAATCATTTAAGAAAAGCTATGATAACTTTTGATGTGAGATAACTGCCACCCTTTGCTTTCAACCTCTTCATGTCTGAAACTGTGACTACTAAAATGCAAGGGGGATCTGACATTTTTTTAAAAAAAGTAGTTTCTTGTATTTGTATGTAAATGTTGCATAATTGTGTATTTCCTGAGTACTTAATTGCTTAAGTACAAAGGATCATCAGATTTAAAAACATTATTGTCTTTTTCATATCCTAGGCAATGCAAAATAAGCTACCATAAATTGTTTTGGAATTATTCCAATCAAAGAAAACTCCCCCAGTGAATCAGCAAAAAGCAAATTTGCATTATCAATTTCAAATCAGTTCTGTTTCCAAGTGTTAACGGGTTCTCTTCCTGTTACCTGATTTTTTGATTTCTTCTTTCCATCTTTTTTAATCATTGGATCAAGTACCATGACCTATTTTAAATGGTAAACTAGCAAAGTAAGTGTCTTAAAGAAATATTAGTGCAAATTGTCAAGGAGAAAGTTTCATGGCAGGGTAACAGTATATTTCAGATATTGTCTAGATCCTCATTTGTTTATTGTATTCCATGTCCATATTTTATACTTCATTCTCCAAGTTTCTCTGAACCATTAGGAATGCAAATTTTCCCACTCTTTTTCACTTAAGATCATGTACGAAAACAACCTTAATTGAGATTCTCTATAGCTGGAACATTGCCTGTTGGGCATTTATGGCATTCATTAAATGGAATTTCATTAGATTTACTTTTCATTTAGGTAATTGCTTTTTTTCCCTAGGGAACGTGCAAAGGAAGATAATAGATTAACAGAAGATAGAATTGAAAAACGCAACGATATATTTCAAACTTTAGTCAAAACATATGTTGCTATTGACCAAAATGAGAATTCTATTTCTGAAGAATGTATTGAACCAGAAGTCAGTCAGGTGGGTATGTTTATGTTTTCAGTTGAAACTATAAGAAATTCATTTGTATTCTTGAGAAACCACATGTGCATTTGCTTTTTTTAAAGCCTAATGTAACCAACCCTGGTTTGAAATTTTGTCTTTCTCATCTAGTTTCTGTTTTTTTTGGGGGGGTTATTTCTGGCACTGGTTAATAGCAGAATCATAACAATGTAATGTAACACATCATTGAGTCGTGGCTGAAAGAAGGCCATAGTTGGGAGCTTAACATCATGGGGTATACTTTGTATCGAAAGGACAGGCAGGAAGGCATAGGTGGTGCTGTGGCCCTGTTGGTAAGAGATGGAATTTCATCTTTAGAAAGAGGTGACAAAGGGTCAGAGAATGTTGAATCTTTGTGGGTAGAGTTAAGAAACTGCAAGGCCTCCAAGTTGTAGCCAAGATGTGGGGTTGAGATTGCAAAGGGAGCTGGAAAAGGTACGTAATAAGGGTAATGTCACAGTTGTAATGGGGGACTTCAATTTGCAAAGAAATTGGGGAAAATCTCATTTTTGGGAAATATTTAGGGTCATGGAGCATGCATGAATACAGGTTCTATGGCCCAACAAATCCATGCTAAACATCATGCCAATCTAGCTAGGTCCAATTTCCTGTACTTGGCTGATATCCATCTAAGCCTTGTTGCATGTTCCTTACTGCACCTGCCTCAACCACTTCCTTGGCAGCTCATTTCATATATTCAACACCCTCTGCTTGGAAAAAGTTGTCTCTCAGGTCCCTTTTAAATTTTCCCCTCTTACCTGTTAACATCCATCTTATCTAATCTATGCCTCTCATAATTTTAAACATTTCTATAAGGTTGCCCCTCATTCTGTGGAATAAAGACTTAGCCTGGCCAACCTCTCCATATAACTCAGGCCCTCTGGTCCTGATGCCTCATCATAAATCTTATATGCTCTCATTCCAGTTTAACCACATTTTTTCCTATAATAGGGTGACAAAACCATACCCAGTTCTTCAAGTATGGCCTTACCAATGACATGTACAACTGCAACATAATTTCCTCATTTCTATACTCAATACCCAGATTGAAAAATCAGATCAGAATCAGGTTCAATATCATTGGCATATGTTGTGAAGTAAGTTGTTCTGCAGCAGCAGTATATTGCAATAAATAATTAAAAGACTACAAATTACATTAAGAAATAGATCTATTTCTCTATAATAAATAAAAATGTTCATTCAGAATCTGATGGTGGTGGGGAAGAAGCTGTTCCTAAATTGTTGAGTGTGTCTTCAGGCTCATCCTCCTCCTCGATGGTAGCAATGAGAAGCGGGCACGTCCTGGGTGTTGGGGGTCCTTAATGATGAATACCAGCTTTTTGAGCTATAGCCTTTTGAACATGTCCTCGATGCTGGGGAAGCTAGTGCCCATGATGGAGCTGGTTGAATTTGCAACTTTCTGTAGCTTTTTTCAATCCTGAATAATGACCCTTCCATACCAAATGAGGATACAACCAGTTATGATTGTCTATCGGTAGATTGTATATCTGTAGAAACCTGCATGAGTCTTTGGTGACATACCAAGTCTCCTCAAATTTGTAATGAAATATAGCAGCTGTTCTGCCTTCTTTGTAATTGCATCAATATGTTTGGCCCAGGATAGATCTTCAGACATGTTGACTTGAAGCAGCTCACTCTTTCCACTGTGATCCCTTGATAAGGACTGGTTATGTGTTGCTGTGACTGAAGTTCTCAATCATTTCCTTGGTTTTATTGACATCGAGTGCAAGATTGTTGTTTTAAGATCTGCATATTTAAAAATAGAACAATATTCAAAGACATTCAATGGTTTTTAATCATATTATGGAAGATTAAATATTGATATTTAGTCAGCATGCTATTAACATTTCCAATTCAATGATCTTTTCTCTTATTTACAATGGTAGTTGTCCAATCCACCAAATTCATCAAAATATGAGAGTCTGGTTAATACTAATGTTATGGGATACATCAAATCCTTGGAGCCAGATGTTGCTGAAATCAAGAAGCAAGCTGAGATAATCCAACACCATCTGGTATCTGCTCCAGATTCTCAGGAGACTGTTGCACAACTGGAAGCTCGTTTAGCTTGTGTCATTCAAGAGCTTAACAAAACAAATGAAGAATTGAATAAGAACACTGCTGGTAAGTCTCAATGAAAATAGTGTGAAATTTTATAATTATAGCTCATTATTTAATGTTACAATCGTGTTTTTGGGAGGGATATAACTGAAGTTATTTTAATACTGAGCAAAGTTAAAGGGTAGCATAGCAGAATTCACTTTTGAAACTATGACCAAGTGCAGAGGTCTACTTTGTTTATATGGTACAATCATAAATGATATCTGAGCAACTGATGTGAAATATGGAAAAGCAGTGAAAAGGTTCAATTATTTTAAGCCTTGATGAATGGATGGACAGATAGATACTTTACTGATCCCAAAGGAAATTACTATGTAGCATTACAAGTGCATAGATATAAATATTAGAAGAGAAGTAGAAAGAATAAAAAATAAGTTGCCAAAAACAGTTTAACAGGAGCAGCTCATCACTTCCCCAGCTATAGGTTGACTTATTATAGAGCCCAATGGGAGTAATAGCATAGGAATGAAAAGCTAGAAAGTCATCCTAAAGAATAATAAGAAGTAGGGAAACTTAATTCTTTTATAGGATTAATCAATAATCATTTGTAGAATCAATGCCATTTTGAAGACTTAATATGAATCTTCCATGTTGTGTACCATGATGTGGAATGGGGAAAAAAATTGAAAGCAATACTAGCAAACCAAGATTAGTTATTTACAAGATGGTGTTGAGCCATAACTAACAACAGAATTGTATTTCACAGAAATCAATAAAATCATGGTCAAAGCATATCCTTCACTCCATTAAGAGTATCATAGTAGTTTAATGAGTATTGTAATAATGCATGCCAGGGCCAAAGCTGGACATGGTTAAAAACAAAAAAAAAAGCGATGGCAGCAAAAGCGGTATGTGATGGCCAAAGGCAAGTGATCTTACAAGCAAACGATCAGGTACTTTTCTGCCACGTCTAGTCATATATCATGTTGGATGATCTCATGGGAGACTTCAAGAGCACTCCTATCCCCTTTAGTTATAATAGAGTTTAACAAGCAAGTGCAGAGGAAGTATGAAGCCCTTGCATCCATCTCCAGGAAGAAGTACAAAAAGACAGATCTGCTTTGGGCTTTTTCCTGAGGACCCACCATCATTGAGCAGTCTTCAACCAATTTGATTCTGTATAGGTGGTATTCATAAATGGTTGAGAATACTAGATACAGCAAACTATTCAGAACCGGATAACCTTTACAGCTGTAATGAAAATGAAAATGTGCTCCAGGTTAAGTTGTGTCTTCAGCAAAACTGTTCCTTTACAGCCACAATACTAGATTTGCTCAACAATCTCGAAAGTTCTCAAGTTATGTCCTGTTCTCCAGTTATGTTCTGTCCACTATAATATGCATCTAATCTGGATAACTCCTGGCCATTCAGTGAATCTTTTCTTCAGTAATATAATGGAATTAGTGTAACAATTACCCAAGGTCCTCGTACCTGGGACCACCCCGGGTGGTCGACCGAGCAGTGCAGCGCACGTCCACCTTCCTCGGCGTCTCCCCGCCTCTCCTGAAAAGACTGCAAAACCCCCAAGCTCCCAGCCTCACAAGACAAAATAACATTCCATATTGGTTAAAAAAATGAATACAATCCCCATATCTGCAAGTCCAAAGCTAAACAACTGCGAGAGAAAACACTTATCAAACTAAAAGCATTCCTACTCTAGCAAACCAAAGAAGCCATTTTGATTAACATACACAGTACATTGTACATTAATAATTCACAATACTATTAAGTGGTATAATAGCAGCTCACTAATAAGCTAATCTCACACATAAGATTGGATTTTACTGGGACCAATATGCTTTAGTTCTTGTTATAACCTTGGTCCAGAAATATCACACTTCAAAGGGTCATTGCACTTGACTTGCGGTAGACTTTGACTGAGGCATCTCATGTAAAATTGAAGTAAGTAGATAGAGTAGAACAACTGTCTGGAATGCTACCTCACATAAGGAAGATGGTTAAGAGGTTGGAAGTCAATCATCTCAGTCCAAATACGTAACTGCATTTATGCTAGGCCTAACCATGTTTAGCTGCTTAGTCAATGACCTTACTTTCAGCATAAGGAACATGAGCGTCTTTCATGATAGTTATACAAACATTAATTTCGTGTGCATCTTTTCAGAAGATGGTATTTTTTGTTGGAGTATAGCAAGATCTAAATGGCAGACAATCATGTGTTAGTAAGTGCCTAAAATAGTAGCCCAACATTCATTATACAACATGAGCATATCTAACAAATGAATCTGATCACCTACTTGCTCCAACCCAAATGCTGGGTGGGAAGTTGGGAGTTGTTTTTTTTTTAATTTTTTTTATTTTTTGATGGGTCAACTTTGCCTTTTACTTAAATTTTTTTGGAGTTGGTGTAGTTTACTATCAATACTTGTTTGGCTTGTAAGTTATTTTTGGTTGTATGTCATAAGCAAGTTCAATTTCAAAGTTGCTGAATTGTAAATCATCAGGCACACATTTAAAGATCCTATAGAAAGGGGTTTTGATAACTCAAAGCATCATTCACTTCGGCCATTAGCCATTATTGCACCTTGCTTGAGTTATGAATTCCTATTTGATCAATTTTATGCAGGTTTTTTAGGAAGTTAACTAATAATGCTTGCCAAAGCTGTATTGTCTTTTTTATTCTAAGCTATCAGAACTTTTGTGTAGGTCTCTATACTTAATGCTCTTGTTTTTAATTTTTTTAGAATTGGAGACATATAAAAAAACTGAAGTTGAGAGAAAATCAAATGAAGCACATAAGGTGACTTTTAACATTACAGTACACATCAAGTCTTCAAATATTCTCGTTTATATCTGTTTCTATTGAAGAGCTAGTACAGCCAGCACCTGAATTACGCAAGGGTTCTATTCCTGAAACAATCATTCTGTCAGTAATGTCTGCTTTTAATAGTTCACCATGTCATATATATTGTATGTAGATTGGGTATCATTTCATTCAATAATCACTCTATAACTATTCTTAATTAATCTAATGGAATATATACTGCATCCAATCATTAATGAATACCATGAAACATTTTATTTGTTCTATTTTGCTAAGTGAATTTTAAAGGGGAGAATTGGCATAAAATCAAGCTTTCATAAATCGGGGCAATTGTATCCAGAGAATCCCCGTCTCCTGCTTTGGCATTTTACTTTAGAGCTCTTTGAGAATAAAATTTAAAAAGACCAATTTGCATTTCATTTTCCTGTTGAAGGATTTTACTATAGCACACCAAGAATTTAAATAATTATATTCTAGTCAGATTTGGTGCCTTGTTCTGTATAAATTGTTAGTTCTGTGTTACTTTTTAATGGCACCCCTGGCTTCTCTTTTTAATGTGATGCCATCATTCATCTAATATATGAAATTGGTTGTAATGTAGCTTGTTTTAAAAATGTCAATTCTATTTGCAGATTGATTAACTGCAATAATTAATACCAGAGCTAATGTGGCAGAGTGTGATGTTTGGTAGAAATGAAAATGGAGATGGAGTAAAGATCATCTTATAGCTATTTTCAGTTTTTTTTAATTCATTTAAAGCCTATTTTTATAGCACAGTAAAACTTGTAAAGAAAACTGTTTACTATACAAGGCTTGATAGATGGATGAGTTAAACAATTCCAGAACCCAAGGGAAATACGGTGGAGCATGAGGAATGATTTCTGAAGTTTAATGATAGCGATGACTAATTGTGCATACATTGTCTGATGTCCTGACTGATTATTTACTGTACATGACTTGTTACTCCAGGAAGGGATTTGGTCTTTTACTTTTCCACCATCTTTCTGTAATCTATGAATCACAGCTTAGCCCTTATATTTAAGTTGCTTTCTGTATACATGCTCTGAAAAACTGGAAGAGCCAAACCCATTTCAGTTATAAGTGCAATCCCTAAGGTGACATAGAAAAGTTGTACAGGAATTATTTTTTATTCTGCTTTCTGCTAGGCTGTTTTATTTAATAACTGCCAATGCTCCAATACAGCTACAACTTAAAAGAAAATTTTGTGTTTTGACCTGCTTTTGTTTAAATAAAAATACATAGGAAATGGAGATCAAAAAGTTGATGGATGAATTGATTCTCAAGGATGCTGATTTGAATAAAGTGAAAAACCTGCTTGCAAGTTATGAAGAAAGAATGGACGAATATGTGAGTTTCTAATTAGATTTAGAAGACTATTATGGACCAGTTGATCTGTTTAGTATGAAGGTTTTTACACTTTATATTAGTTATCATGAACTGACAAATTTTAAGACTTTCAAGCTAAGCTTTCTTACTTTTTGGAATTTAAGATATTTGACTATTGCCTTGATAAATGACTCTCAAATGCCTTTTGGGCTTGGAAATTATTTTCTTAGTGCTGAGCTTTCATCCAATCAAATATCAATACTGAGCCCCATAAGTTTAATGTCTACATTAGCTTCCTTGTGAAACCCCACTGGTTTCCTTGGTTACACAAGTCTAGGGAAGACGCGCTCCAGTCCCGCCAAACCCATGAGATTGAGATGGCTCTCCCTGATTTGTGTGGATACTGTGTAATTTGCTGCCCTGTACAACTCAGTGTCAAGAAATAACAGACAGCATACTGCATATGACAAAAGGAGTTATGCTTGTGAAACTTACTTAACTGAAGGGTTAGTAAAAAAAAGAACAAAAAGGGCCCATTAAAATTAAACAGTCAAATATGCACAAGTTGGGTCTCATCTTGACTTCTCTGTCGCTCATGCGCTGGGCACTCGGGCTGTGTGAAAGCACACACCACCTTCTGAATGTCACTCGCAATCTATCTCACACGTCCAGGTTTCCTACCAGGTCGTGTCCTATGACTTGTTGTCCCCAGTGTCTTCTCTCTTCGTCTTCCACTGAACAAAAGTTCCAAGGCCAATCTTAGTGTCTCTTACCAAAATAAAACCTCCCCCAGTTCCACCATCCTTATTGGATGGCACACATACCTCATTATTCCTCATCATCAACAATAACCTAAATAGACTAAATGAAATACCTGCAACATAACAGTAAAGATGCTTACAAGGGCATTACACTTGTTTAACATGAGTATTCATTTTTTCTCATTTCAGTTCTCTTGTTTCTTTTACACATATTTGTTTGCACTTCAGTCACTTCTGTATGTGGCAAAGCAGACCACTTCCTAAAACATTAGAAATACTTAATGACGACTATGTGCTTGAAGTTGGTGGTTACCCTGCTTAGAGATCCTGGAGTTAAAACAATTGGCAAGCATTTTATTTTAAAACCTTGAAGTTCTGGAGTCAGGTGGACTGAAACTGTACCATTCTTACTTTGAAATTTAAAGGCCAGTTAAAGATCCTGGTCTAGAAATCCAACTGCAGAGTTATATTTATCTCATGTTTTTCTAAAAAAAAAAATGCACGTTCAATGGAGTGAAACATGAAGATTTTTTCTGGGCTGTTTTTAGTTATTTATGTTTGACTGAACATGTTGGTGCTCTAACATGTTAGACTGTATTTAATCGTCAGACCCTCATTTATTGATATCATGTTGTCCTTAGAATGACCATCATTGATTATTCCAATAGAACAGTTTGTTTTTAATAGCACATTATTGGACTGGCAGTCTCGCACTTCTACATTTGATTCTTTTTTTTCCCCCCACCATGATAACAATCAAACTAACCATCTTTCACTAACCTTCTGCACAATAATCTTGTTCATTATTAATCCAGCCATAATGAATTGGCCACTGTCCTAGACATAAATAAAACTTGGCTGTCAAGTTGCCTTTAAGTTGCAACCACAACCACCACCACCTCTGGTGTTTGACATTTCTAGGGAAAATATTCTGATTCTCCCCTATTTATAATTTAAAAAACTTCTTTTGATTTGCCACTTAATCTTCAATGTTGTAGGGAGAATGACAGAAGTCACATCCTTCATATATTGGGGTGACCAGAACTGCATGCAATATTCCAGCTACAGTCTGGCTGGCATTATACATATATGCAGCATAACTTCCTTTCTTCTCTCTACCAATGAAAGCAAGCAAGCCATACACCTTTTCTACTATCTTAACCACTTGCACAGCTATTTTGTGTGAAATATAGAACTGGACCCCAAGATCCCTCTACCTCCAATGCTATTAATGGCTCTTATTTACTGTGTATTTTCTTTCATTTAACATCCCGAAGTGCAACACTTCACACTTCCTTGATTAAACTCTATCTGCCACTTCTCTACCCATATCTGCAACTAATTTATATTCATCTGCATTCTTTATATTCCTTTATACTGTTCAAACTCCACCAATCTTGGTGTCGTGCACAAACTTGTGAATCTACCTATTTACATTTTCATGCAAGTAATTAAAGTACGTATATCACAAACAACAAGGGTCCAGCACCGATCATTGCAAAACACCACGGGTCACCAGTCACAAACCTCCATCCAGAATAACAGTCTTCACTCCTACTCTGTCATCTATGGGCAAGCCAGTTCTATATCCAAACATGCAATTCACCCTAGATCACATGCATTGTAATCTGAATCAACCTACTGCGAGGGTCCTTATCAAGTGCAATGAAGTCCATAGAGATAATAACTATTGCCTTACTCTCATCAAGCACCTTTGTCACCTCAGTTGAATTTGTAAGGTATGACCTACCACACTCAAAGCAATGCTGACTGTCCCTATGCAGATCCAAATGTGCATGAATCCTAATCACCTAAATTTTGTAACATCTTGAATGTTTTGTTTTTAAAAAAGTGATAAATATGTAATAATCATAGCTTAATGTAGCTTGATTGTAACATAGAGTGGTTAAAAACCATTGGTTTGTGGTAATATTATTTTTTTTAAAGTGAACAGCTGTATGTAAATTTGACTTTTGTTTCAAAAACATACCTGTTGCTGTCCTTGGGCTGAAAGCGTAAGGATCTTTTCCAATCTCCTTGAAAGTCTATAGAAAATCAAATTAGGTCTGGAGTCTGCAGTAGTTTCTTGCACATCTTTTTCAATTCAACGTTGTTTGCATGTAAAATAGTACTGACTGCAATTTACATTTAAAACCCTAAATTCGTCTATACTACTTTCAGTAGCTTTGGATGAATCCTTCTGAGAGGGGAAATGTGCAACTGAGCAAAAAAGGCTATTGACAATTATTTGTTAATACTATATTTCAATAATACCTTCTTTGCCTTTTTAGTTGCAATTATACCCAGTTTTTCCATTATGTGTTATCTTCAGGTAGTGATCTAATTCCAATTATTGTACAATTGTTAATATTACAAACTTGTACTTTTGAGAATTATACTACGTAACCTAATGCTTCTCTGCTCTGAGCTATGAACCTGCTGTGACTTTTCACTACATTAATGTTTAGATCAAGTCAAAGTGCAGTCAATTTTCTGTTAACTAGCTTGATTCTCCTCTCTGATGTCATCCCCAATTGATTGGGCATGAACTTTTGTACTTTAGTGTACTTTTAACGTTATCATTGCATTGTTGTCAGGTGATGGAAGAGTGTTTGAAGTCTGGCTGAACACAATCATATATTTTGCAGTTTTGTGCTTGGTTTTTGGGTTAACCAACTTCTACTCTGCTACCCATTCACACCTAATCTATCTAATCTCAAACTAAGTTGCATAAATCTGAATTGTTTGTTTCTTATCAAAATAGTCAAAATGGTGTGTTTCAGCACACATTAGCAATGTTGTTTATATTCAACTTCACATTTGACTTGCATTATGTCTGACTAAAATGTAATAGGTCATTTTGATGCGGGCTGCAAAAGTTCAAATTTCCTCAATTTGGTTTCCAAATTATTAAAATAATCAAGGTCCCCTTTTCATTTTTGTGTTGCTGTTTCTAAATTGTAATAAGGTATAGTAGACTGCATACTCCTAACTTTAAAAAAAATACTGTTTGTGCTGTCACTTATCACAGATTGTGATTTTCAGGATATTTCTTTATTGAAAGTTTAAAAAAAAACATCAATAGAGCAGAGAAAGAGTTCTTTCAGCCCACCTTGATGCTCATGTATACTAATAAATGTTGTAGTGGTATGTTTATGATACATCTTCCACTACCACCTCTGCAACCTGTTCAAGACATTTCAGAGAGTCTCCTTTAAAATCCTCCCCATTTATCTGACCTATAACTGCAAATCTACTCAAATTAGTTTAAGCTTCTTGTATTTTATATTGTTAACTACACATTTTCAGTGATTATAGTCATATAGCATGCAAACAGGCCTTTCGGCTAACTGGTCCCTTCCATGCTGATCAAGATGCCTATCAAAGCTGCCAGTGTCTAGGTCCTTCTAAACCTTTCCTAACCATGAACCTGTCCAACTGTCTTTAAGAGGTTCTTCTGGGTAGTTCATTCTACATACATACCACCCTTCGTGTATTAAAAACAAGTTACCCATCAAGTTCCTATTAAATATTTCCTTTCTCATTATAAACCTATGTCCTATAGTTTTTGATTTCTCCAACCATGGGGAAAAAGACTGAGTGCATTCACCTTTTAATATACCATTTATGATTTCTATACTATCTCCTCTCAGTCTCCTATGTTCCATGGAAAGTAGCTTGGCTATCATATATAAACCATATACAAACTTTGTGAACCATATAACAATTACAGCACAGAAACAGGCTATCTCGGCCCATCTGTATCGAATGCTTACTGTCACCTTGTCCCACCTACCTGCACTCAGCCCATAACCCTCCATTCCTTTTCTGTCCATATACCTATCCAATTTTTTTTTTTAAATGACAAAATCGAACCTGCCTCTACCACTTGTACTGATAGCTCATTCCACACAGCTACCACTCTGAGTAAAGAAGTTCCACCTCGTGTTACTCCTAAACTTTTGCCCCTTAACTCAACTCATGTCCTCTTGTTTGAATCTCCCCTACTCTCAATGGAAAAAGCCTATCCATGTCAACTTTATCTATCCCCCTCATAATTTTAAATACCTATATCAAGTCCCCCCTCAACTTTCTACGCTCCAAAGAATAAAGACCTAACTTGTTCAACCTTTCTCTGTAACTTAGGTGCTGAAACCCAGGTAACATTCTAGTAAATCTCTGTACTCTCTATTTTGTTGACATGTTTCTTATAATTCGGTGATCAGAACTGTATACAATACTCCAAATTTGGCCTCACCAATGCCTTGTACAATTTTAACATTACATCCCAACTTGTATACTCAATGCTCTGATTTATAAAGGCTGGCATACCAAAAGCTTTCTTCACCACCCTATCCACATGAGATTCCACCTTCAGGGAACTGTTCACCATTATTCCTAGATCACTCTTATGGCTTACTTCCATAGATACTGTGGGTTCTGAAAGCAATGTGGAACCTGTAGATTCTACCATAGGAATAAACAGGGGGTGTCTGACAGGGAGATCAGTAGCTTATGAGGAAGTATGCTTATCACACATGCATTTGGTTCTTGATGCCTTCCACAAGCACCTTTCCTCTTTAAGTGAGCATGGACGAAAGATTCCCAGGAGTATGTGGGGTCATTGTAATTTTTCAAGGAACTTCAACAACATATTTGACTCTTTGTCCTTGCCACCTCTGAGTATAAATCGAACAATGCTGCAACCTGATATTGTTTGCTTATTGATGAATTTGTTTATTCTTCCAGAGGATGTGGATGGGTATATTACTGCTGTTCATTGGGGCATAAATGTAGAAAAAGGTATTTTTCACCATAGAAGCTAGATAGATTATCTTGCATAATTCCAGGCTGAATCTAAGATAAAGAAATCGATCCTTTATGATTGTGTAAAATTGTGTCTCAGAGTATCAGGGAAAAAGAATGGATTCTTTCCCCCTGCTATCGGATTTCTGAACAGACAGTGAACCCATGAACACTACTTCACAATTTTTGCACTAATTTTATGTATTTTTATATGTATTGTAATCTGTAGCATTTTTATGTATTGCACTGTACTGCTGCAAAACAAATTTCATGTGATAATAAATCTGATTTTGATTTTCTTGATGAAATTTTGTTATAATTTGGTAGATAAATTTTTTTGTCATCAGTATAAAATACTTAGATGGGTGTGGTTCATAATGCTTTGTTATTCTTATGAACTCAAATTTTAAGTATCTTTATTATATAAACCTTTTTGAATACAGTAAGTACTTCTTCCTCAATATGCCTGAATTAGACTTGTGTCCTTGGTATGCTCTATAAAGATCAGCCTTTTCAGCTTTTTTTTTTAACTTTGCCCCAATTATCTTTTTAGAAAAGTTTATGATGTGACTCTATAGTATTTTAAATAAATGTTTTCTCTTATACGTAGAGCAAAACTATGGAAAGCATTCAAGGAATGTTGGAAACATATAGTAGAACTGAAGTTCCAAACAATATGCTTATGGAAAATCCTTCAATAAACAGCAAAGGTACTTATGAAAGTTATCAAAAGGAAGATGAACCACCTTCCAAGAAAGGTACAACTTTTTATTATGAGCTGTATACTTGTATGATAGGATTGATGGTTAAGCATTTAGACTGCTGAAGAGTAGGTTTTGCATTTTCTACAAATCTTCATGTCTATAAATTATATTTTGTTTTTATTTTTCCCTGCAGCACTTGTACACAGGGTTCTTATGAACCCTTTTTTAAAGCAAACTACAGAGGTTTGATTGTTAGATTGCCAAAAATAATCTTTCACTTTAATTTGTATGGACCTAGCTAAGTTAATTGATAATGCCACTCTGGGTGAGCACACATTCAATCTAATGAAGTCTGCAATGATTTTTTTCTGACAATCAAGCAGCATACCCCAAAATTGCTAAACTGTATTTTTAGATGCCATAATGGATTTATGCGCAATTTCTGTTTGTAATTTTGATGAATTAGCCTTCTGAAAATTCAAATACACTTCATTGATGGATCCAGCCCTATCTATTCTACCAGTTATCTTCAACCATCAGGTTTCTCGTGGATCATTTTATGCATGGAATTTGAAATAGTGTGTATTCTGCGTTCTCTAAAAAAATTCTTAGAGAAAAAAACTTGTTGCTGCTTGTTGTAATTGTTTATTTCAATCTGTCATACAATATTGTGAAGGTACAGTGTTGGTGCATGGGCTGCTTTTTGCTCCCATTCCCATTCCTCCCAAAAATGCACTCTCCTATTTCACTTTATGGTTCATACATTGGTTTGAAAAGCAATATGTTAACAAGCCCATTTGTGCTTATGTGTAAGTATTTTTTGAAGTCTGCTACGCTAAAGTACTGATATGTTTTCTATTGTTATTGATAATCAAGTGTTAAATTTATGTACTTCATTTTATTTAGCAAAGATGTTTGAACTTGTTTTATAGGTTCATTAAACAAATGCACAAGCATGAAAACTCTTGAATGGAAAGTTGAAGGTATGAGAAATGAATTAACTGCTAAAGAGAAAGCAGTGATAACATTACATGAAGAAATACAAAACTTAAAGGATCAGTTAACCTTGGCCCAAGAAAATCTCAACAATGACAAAAGCTTAAATGAAGAATTGAATCAATGTGTTGAAAGGCTTCGGTTGGATCTAACTTCTTCAGCTGAGACGATTTCCAAACTAACAGAACAGATTGAAAAGCAAAATTCAAATTGTGAAAAGTTAGGACTTGAGCTTAAATTTGAGAAGGAATTAAATATGCAACAGTCTGAAAAAATTAAACAGCTCCAGACAGAGATTGAATTGTGTAGGAATGAAATTGCACAGAGAGAAGTACAAAATAAAACACTGGAAGATAAAATTGACACACTAAGAAATTTCCAGAAGGAATCTGAATTGAGTATTGCGGAACTGAAATGTACCAAGGATCTCCTGGAAAATGAAAAGAAAGAATCTCTGGAAAAAATGACAGAAATTATATCTCTACAGAAACAATTATCTATTCTTGCTCAAGAATTAGATGAGGCAAAAGCTGTAGTGCAAAGACGAGACAGTGGTCCCTTCCATAAGACAATTGAAAAGCTGCAGAAAGAATACGAGGTTGTAGTTAAATTGTCATCACAAAAAAGCCAGCAAATCCAAGATTTGAATGAAGAGCTGAAGTGTCTGAAGAAACAAAACGCAGATCTGCAGGCCACATGTGCTGAACTGAAAGTAAATGAAACTACAACTCAGAATTTGCTTCAGGAAAAGGATGCTGAACTTAAAGAATTCAAAGCAAATTTTAAAGAGACTGAAAATAAGATGCAAGCTCTAATGCAAAACAAAGGAAATATTGTAGATCTTGAGAAAGAGATTGAAAATTATAGACACATAATGGAAGCTCAGGAGTTGGAAATCTCAAAGAATAAAGCCAATCTTACTAGATTTGAAGAACAATTGAAAGAGAGGGAGGAATACATTGCCAATCTGCAAAATAATTTACAATGTATGGAGAAGAAACTTGTTGACTCCAACAAATGTGTTGATCATCTTAAACTAAATTTAAAATCTCAAGAAGTTAGATTTAAGAAAGAGATCAGAGAGGTGCAAGATAATTGGCATGCTATAAAAGAGACTATATCTAAAAAGGAAGGAGAACTGGAGAGTAAGCATCTTGAGTTTAATAAGTAAGTATTGTGAAATGCATTACATGACAAATACACAAAGTTCTATTCATGGTGACCATCCATTTCTCTAGAATGGCTTATTGATCAGAGCAATATTAGTTTACAATAACAAACATGTTAATACAAAAACAATTACTAAATTGAAAATAGTGATTAAATCATCTTATTCATCTAATTTTTGCTTCTATTACAGTTTCAAGAATGTTTGCAAATATAGATCTACTTTTGATAAACATTTGTTAGTTTATGATTATACAAGATATACGTTCCTGAATTGACATAAAGTACAATGATTATATTTGATGTAATGCATGACCAATTTTGAGCAAAATTTGGTTGGATATTGTTTCAGCACATAAAACACATATAGGAAAGTGACCTGCACATAGTGAAGCAATAATATGTGCAAAATAATGGCAAGTTTACAAAATCTATAAGATTCAAGAGCAAAATTTTTATTTGACAGTCTTTGTCTTCCAAATGTCTATAAATTGTTTAAAAAATACAGGAAATTAAAGACATCAGTGAAACCTAGTCTAATAATAAGTCTTGTTTTCAATGTTAAGAATGTTTGGAAGTTCAAGTTTGATAAATCTTATTGAATATTTTGAAGAGGTTACTAGGAAAATTGGCGAGGGTAAAGCAGTGGATGTTGTCTTTATGGACTTCAGTAAGGCCTTTGACAAGGTTCCTCAGGGAAGGTTAGTTAGGAAGGTTCAATCTTTAGGTGTTAATATTGAAGTAGTAAAATGGATTCAACAGTGGCTGAATGGGAGATGCCAGAGAGTAGCGGCGGATAACTGTTTATCAGGTTGGAGGCCCGTGACTTGTGGTGTGCCTCAGGGATCGGTACTGGGTCCAATGTTGTTGGTCATATACATTAATGATCTGGATAATGGGGTGGTAAATTGGATTAGTAAGTATGCAGATGATACTAAGATAGGTGGCATTTTGGATAATGAAGTAGATTTTCAAAGCTTGCAGAGAGATTTAGGCCAGTTAGAAGAGAGGGCTGAAAGATGGCAGATGGAGTTTAATATTGATGAGTGTGAGGTGCTACATTTTGGTAGGATTAATCAAAATAGGACATACATGGTAACTGGTAGGGTAGTGAGGAATGCAGTAGAACAGAGTGATCTAGGAATAATGGTGAATAGTTCCCTGAAGGTGGAATCTCTTGTGGATAGGGTGGTGAAGAAAGCTTTTGGTATGCTAGCCTTTATAAATCAGAGCATTGAGTATAGGAGTTGGGATGTAATGTTAAAATTGTACAATGCATTGGTGAGGCCAAATTTGGAGTATTGTGTACAGTTCTGGTCACCGAATTATAAGAAACATGTCAACAAAATAGAGAGAGTACAGAAGAGATTTACTAGAATGTTACCTGGGTTTCAGCACCTAAGTTACAGAGAAAGGTTGAATAAGTTAGGTCTTTATTCTTTGGAGCGTAGAAGGTTGAGGGGGGACTTGGTAGAGGTTTTTAAAATTATGAGGGGGATAGATAGAATTGATGTGGATAGGCTTTTTCCTTTGAGAGTAGGGGAGATTCAAACAAGAGAACATGAGTTGAGAGTTAAGGGGCAAAAGTTTAGGGGTAACACGAGGGGGAACTTCTTTTCTCAAAGTGGTAGCTGTGTGGAACGAGCTTCCAGTAGAAGTAGTAGAGGCAGGTTTGATGTCATTTTAAGAAAAAAAAGGATAGGTATGTGGACAGGAAAGGAATGGAGGGTTATGGGCTGAGTGCAGGTTGGTGGGACTAGGTGAGAGTAAGCGTTCGGCACAGATGGGCCGAGATGGCCTTTTTCTGTGCTGTAATTGTTATATTAATGTGACTTCATTTTTAGCTAGCATCCAAGATACAGTATGACAACAATATATTATTCCTTTGTGTACTAATGCATCAATTTGAATCAAATACACAGCTTCAGAATCTGCTGTGTTTCCATCAAACTATCCAGATATCTTGAAATTTGCACTTTACAAATAATCAAATGTAACTTTGCTGTTTTGACAGTTTGACCTGAATGAATACGTTAAGTTTGGATTGAGTTGGCTACACCTAAAATTTTGCTTTTTGTTGTCCCATTTTCTTAGAATTTGTAAATATAATTTGATATTTTTGTTCTACTGAAGGCTGAGAATTGAACTTTCTGAAAATGCCACAGAATGTCAAAGATTGGAAGTTGACCTTCAGAGGAAAGATGAGGAGTACAGAGAACTCAAGGAAAAATACGTAGATATCAAGAAACAAATGCAACAGGTTGAGTCAGAGGTGAGTTTAATCATTAAAGTTTAAAAACAACCCTGCTGAAATGTGGTTTTAAGGTGCTGGAAATACATTCTTTCAGTAAAGGCATATTTTAAGTGATGTGTGAAAATGAAATGCAAATGGTCATTTGAATGACTGTACAGATTACATTATTAAATGTGTAATTAACAGCATTACTGATCTCTTGATGTAGAGAAAATTTGATATTATTCTGCTGTCAAGAGCCTTTTCAGCTTTCCAAGACTTTTGTCAGCTTTGATAGTGTTAATTGTGAAATTTCTATTGTAATTTGTTCCAAAGTGAATTGACTTTAGTGGCTATCAACTCAAGGCAACCACTAACTTAAAATAAAATTCTTCAGCTGTTTTTTTTTTGCCAGTCTGCAAAGCTAATGCACCAATAATTTCTGGCAGCAGGAGGTGACTCACTTGATGGTGATTTGTGTGTTAAGTATTTACTTACATTTTTGATGTTCTACTATTGTCAATTTGTGCCCCAAAGCTGAACTAATCAGTACTGGTGAGGTCTTACAAGACATGGGCAACTTGTGCAATGTAACACTGTTACCTGGTTGTAATGAGGAAATTACTCTCATAACTGCTGAATGCCTAATATCCAGCTAAGCCATGACCCTCTACTTTGTCAGCCCCCAAAGTAGTGAAATTTGTATGAATGACCATAAGATATCAGAACAGAATTGGGTCATTTGGTCCGTCGAGTCTGCACTGAAATTTTATCATGGCTGATCCATTTCCCTCTCAGTCCCAATCTCCTCCTCCTCCCATATCCCTTCGTGCCCTGACTTATCAAGAACCTATCAACCTCTGCCTTAAATATACCCAATGAGTTGGTCTCCACAGTCACCTATGGCAAAGATTTCCACAGATTAACCATTCTCTGGCTAAAGAAATTCCTCCTCAACTCTGTTCTAAATGGATTTCACTCTGTTCTGCACTATGTCCTCTGCTTCAAGACACCCCCAGCAAAGGAAACTACTATCCATGCTATTGAGACCTTTTAATATTCAATAGATTTCAATGAGATCCCCCCCCATTCTTCTGAATTCCAGTGAGTACAATCCCAGAGCCATCAAACACCTTGTATGATAAGCCTTTCAATCATTTTAGTGAACCTCCTTTGAACCCTCTCCAATATTAGCACATCCTTTCATAGCCCCTCTCTCATACCTCTAATTCCCTTTACTCCACTGTAATATTCATATTTTTGACTTTGTCTTTCTCAAATTGCAGGATGAATTTTATCATATTGTGATCATTGGCCATAAGGATTCCTTTACCTTGAGCTCTCTAATCAATTCTGGTTCATTGCACTACATCCAATCCAGAATAGCTGATCACCTAGTGGGTTCAGCCATGAGCTGTCACAAAAAGCCATCTTTTATGGATTCGAGAATTTCCCCCTCTTGGGATCCGGCACCAACATGGTTTTCCCAATCTATCTGCATCTTCAAATCCCCAATGGCTATTATCCTTATAACATGCATTTTCTACGTCCTGTAGCAATTTCTAGCCCATATCTTTGCTACTGTTTTGAGGTCTGTAAATGACTCCCATTAGGGTCTCTTTACTTTGGGATTTTCTTAGCTCCATCCACAATGATTATATACCTTCCGATCCTACGTAATTTCATTTTTTCCCAACAGAGCCACACCAACCCCTCTGCCTACTTGCCTGTCATTATGATACAATGTGAATCCTTGGATGTTAAGCTCCCAGCTATTATCTATCTTATTCCCTATCCTGCATGCATTGAAATAACACCTTCAGTCCTGTATTCATCACCCTTTTCAATTTTCATCCCCTTTTTACATTGCAACTCATTCCACTAACTGCAATTTTGTCTTATCTTCAGCCTGTCCTTGCTAGCAGTCTCACTACGCACTGCCTTTGTAAACCAACTATTCCATCTAGCCCTATCACTCTGGTTCCCCTGTCAATTTAGTTTAAACCCTCTAAAACAGCTTTAGCAAATTGCCCTCAAGGATATTGGTCCCCCTTGGGTTCAGGTTGTACCTTCCCCAGAAGAGATCCTAATAATCCTGAAGCTGAACCCTTGCCCCTGCACTAGTTCCTTACCCTTGCATTTATCTGCCAAATGCTTCTATTCTACCCTAATGCGTAGCACAGACAACAATTCAGAGATTACTGCCCTGCAGCTCCTGCTTTATAGCTTTCAACCTAGCTCCCTAAAATCTCTCCCCAGGACCTCCTCACCTTTCCTATCTACGTCAGTAGTGCCAATATGTACCAAGACTTTTGGCTATTCACACTCCCTCTTTAGAATGCCATGCACCTGATCTGAGACATCTCTGACACTGGCATCTGGTAGGCAACATTCCATCTGTGTGTCTCTATCGTGTCCATAGTCCTCTTCACCTCTCTTCTCTTCTGAGTCACAAAACCAGACTCTGTGCCAAAGGCTTAGTCGGTCCAGCTTCCTGTAGGTCATCCCTCTTAACAGGAGAAGATAGGGAAATGGGCAACCAGTACAGTTATCTCATTACCTGTCTCCTGCAACCTAGAGGTGACTACCTCCTTGTAGCACTAATCTATCACTTCCTCAGTCTGCCATATTAGCTGAAGATCATTGAGCTGCAGTTCCAGTTCCTTAACACCTACTCCAAGGAGCTATAGCTTGGTACAGATGTAGCTACCTGGGGGGCTGGAGGCTTTCCCAGATTCCCCATATCTCACAAAAGAAAATAACACAGCCCCTGGAGCCATCCTCACTGTACTAACTGTGCCCTAACAGAAAACGTATGAGGAACCAATACCAAAGCCTCCTCACTTTAACACTGGCCCACTCACACAATGGCCACTCCACATGCCCTGCCTTATTTTTGTTTGCCCTTTCTAATGAATCCTGTTCACTGATTGGACACAGTCCAATCTCTTAAACTGTTACAATGTGTTGCATTTTTAATCTTCAATGGTGAACGTTTGTGAAGTCACAGCTTCTTCTTGTGCTCCCGAATGGTGGAGATTTAATTAAAGCTTTAATCCAATATTGAATTTCTAAATATATTAATGTTTGTTAACATATAATTGAACTGAAATGGGTTTAGTTAAACTCTTTAAAATGTAGTATTTAATGCAGTTTTGCAGCGTCCTTTTTCTTGATGTAGATGCATTGAGTTGTTGCTCCTGTGTTAGGGTTATCTTGGGAAAGCTTTGATGTATGTGGATCTCAATGTCAGAGAAACTTAGAAAATGTTCATTGAATAGATGGGTTCTTTGAGTCTAATACTGATGTACGCTTATGAAATTGATAGCAAAAAGCAATCAGCAAATTTGTGATTTTTTTTGTTTAAATTTGAAATTTGGAGTCATTTGGTACAGCGAAAAGTGGAGCTGTATGGACCTTGTGATATTTCCTAAGAAATCAAAAGTTTGACAGTAGAACAGAACTGTGTAGTCAGTAGATGTGCAGTGATGAAACTGGGTCTTAAAACTGCAAAAAGGGGGAGGAAAAATGAAGCCACAAAGTTAAAGCTGCTTCTCTCCAGAGGCTGTCTAACCTGCTGGACATTTTTGGCATTCTATTTTTCACTTTGGTGTGTTTGTCAAATTTTCAGATATCCGCAAAGCGGGAAGAAGAAAAATCTCTGAGACAAACAGTGTCTGAACTTGAGAGGATAAAGAAACAAACTATTCAAGAGCTTAGCACTAAAGAGCGAATGATTCATCAGTATAAACAGGTATGTTTGGTTTAAATAAATAGCTGTTTTGAATGCTAAGATACAAATACAATGATTAGATGCATTTTTAGAATATAAAGGGATTGATTATCATCGGGTTGTCAGGAAAGTGAAATTGAATAAGATTAGCCATCATATGAGAAAGATACAGTAGATGAAGGTAAACTGAGAATTAAATTTTTTAAAAATATCACTTTGTTTATGGGCAACACATACAATTGCTGGAGGAACTTGGCAGGTCAGGCAGCATCTTTGGAGGGGAATAGACAGTCGATGTTTCGGGTCTAAACTCTTCATCAAGATTTTACGGAATTCCTTCTCGCCCTCAGAAATATGTGAGCAGAAATCTAAACAGAAAATGGTCTGCCCATTTTGCTCTTGATCAATATGGTGCTTGAATTGCTTCACTACCAGACAAGCTCAATGCCTTCTATGCTGCTTTGAAAGGGAGAATGAAGCCACAGCTATGAGGATCCCTGCAGTATCTGATGACCCTGTGATCTCTGCAAGTGTAAACCCTTGCAAGGCAGTAGGGCCTGATGGAGTAAGGCTCTGAAAGCCTGTGTCAACCAACTGCCGGGAGCAATTAAGAATCTGTCACTGCTACAGTTGAAAGTTCCCACCAGCTTCTAAAGGGTAACAATTATACTAGTGCCCACGAAGAACAGTGTGATCTGCCTCACTGACCATCTTCCAGTAGTGCTCACATCTACTTTGAGATTTATCATGACTAGAATCAACACCTGTCTCAGGAAGGACCAAGACCCACAATAATTTGCCTATTGCCATAATAGATCTATGGCAGATGCGATCTCAGTGGCTCTCCACGTAGAGTTGAATCACCTGGACAATGCAAATATATGTTGACCTTTACTAATCAGACTACCTGTAATCCAGTTCTTTCGATAATCCGGCACTGATTTCAAATTTTCCGCACAACTATAATTTCAAATTTTCCGGGCCACTGTGCCAATCTGCTATGCATTGTTTTGGTTGTATTAGATCTGTTCACGTGTTGGCGTGCTCTTGTAAGCACAGACAGGTGATTCTTGCTTGTTTCCCTGCATTTATTAATATCGTTTACGTGAGGCACGGCCACCTGGCACCTGCCAGCGGCAGAAGAGCTGGCACGCGCTGGGTCGGTTCGCCTTCTCGCTCGCCTGCCAGCAGTCGCGCACTGCCCTCCAGCGTCGCCCTGCCTGTGCTCTGTTCTCTTCTGTCTACGACCTCAGATCAGATGTGGCGACCTGCTGAATTTAAGCATATTACTAATTTAAGCATATTTAAGCATATTTAAGCATATTTAAGCATAATCCTAATGGGGATTCCTTCAGTAACTGCGAGTGAAGAGGGAAGAGCCCAGCGCCGGAATCCCTGGCAGTTGTATGAAATGTGGCATATAGAAGACCTCCTTGCTCTGACTTCACCCAGATTTGCTGCCACCATCATCAACAGTTTTTGAAGTAACTGTTGTGCCACTTTCAGCACCAGTTCCTAACGCCTCACTCATTTTTCAAGATGAAGATGTTGATGATCCTGACAAACCCACACTTGCAGACATGTAACTTGGCTTGTAGGTTTATTAAACGTCTCACTTTAGAAGCGGAAGTGCTCAACTGTTCTATAAGTTAATTCCTGTACATTTACCTGTACCCTTTATTTTATCTGTGGCCGTATAGTGTATTACTTTATTAAAATTTCACTTGCTACTTATTTAATGTTTCTGTTAAATTATTATCTAACTTGTACTGATTTACATGATAATTTAAAGGTATGATGAGGCGGTTAGCTATTGCTTAATGTGATCCTTCTGTAATTCAGCATTTTCAATAATCCAGCACTCCTCAGGTACCAATAGTGCCAGCCGGGTTATAGAAGGTCGACCTGTACTTATGTCAGGATGTTTTTTATTGAACACCATCATTCCTACACTCCCGATTTTTTAAAAATAAAGCTACAGAACCTAGGCCTCTATCTCCCTCTGCAACTGGATCCTCAACTTCCTAACAAAAGACCGTAATCTGTGCGGATTGGAAAAACATCTCTGCCTCATTACCAGTTAACTCTAGCGCTCCACAGGGATGTGTGCTTAGCCCACTGCTTTACTCTCTCTATACCCATGACTGTGTGGCTAGGCATAGCTCAACTGCCATCTATAAATTTGCTGATGATATATCCATTGTTGGAAGAATTACAGATGGAGCTGAAAGGGCATACATACTAGGGCGAGATATACCAGTTAGTTGAGTGGTATTGCAGCAAAACCTCACACTCACCATAAGCAAGACCTAAGAAAGGGTAAGACAGGGGAACGCAAACCAATCCTCAAGAGGGATCAGAAGTGGAGAGTGTGAGCAATTTTAAGTTCCTGGGTGTCAATATCTCTGAGGATGTAACATATTGATGCAGCTATAAAGAAGGCAAGACAATGGCTATCTTTCATTAGGAGTTTGAGGAGATTTGATTTGTTAACAAAAACATTCAAACTTCTACAAATTCTGACTGGCTGCATCACCGTCTGGTATGAGGGGGCTACTGCACAAGATTGAAATAAGTTGCAGAAACTTGTAAAATTAGTCGTCTCTATCACGAGTACCAGCCTTAGGCAGGCAGCATCCATGCCCACAATGCAGGATATGCCCTCTTCACACTGTTACTATTGGGACGGACGTACAGAAGCCTGATGGCACGCACTCAGTGATTCAGGAACAGCTTCTTCCCCTCTGCCATCCATTTTCTAAGTGGACTTTGAACCCATGAACACTACTTCACTACTTTTATTATTTCTGTTATTTTGCACTACTTGTTTTAACCTATTTAATAGGCACACATGTACTTAGTTTTTTTCTCCATATTTATTTATCATGTATTTCATTGTACTGCTGCCATAAATTTAACAAAAATGATGTATCCCAGTGATATTAATTCTGATTCTATTATTTAAAACTTGTTTAATTTTCTTGAAGGTTCGGGTGCATTCTGATTTTTTTTGAGGCTTAAGTTAAATTGAGTTTTGTCTTTCTTTCATCATGTCCTTCAAAATGCAATTTTTCCTCAAACCTTTGACAAGATTGATCTAGCCTCTTTACGTACACAGCAGTTTCACAAATTGCCACTTGGAAGGTGTCCAAATGTGGAATGTTTTTTTTTAAAAAAAACTTAATTCCATATATAAATTTGGTCTACTGCACATTTAAGTATGTTCTTGTATTGCTCTTCAATTCTCTTCCCATAGGTTTCTGTGTCCTCATCACTTAGTTATAACAATATTCAATAAGTCTAGTTGCATCACATTAGTAGCTCAATATTTTGTCAATACTGCGCAGATGGCTTTTAAATTACTAACTAATTATCTTATTATTTTAGGCATGCCAAAATGAGGCTGACTTGAAAAATAAGGTAGAAATGTTAATGACGAACTTAAATGAAAAAGAGGCTGCTTTAAGAGAACTGGAAAATCTCTTGGAAGAGAGTAAAACTCAACATCAAGTGAGGGAGCAGCAGGTTGGTGTAGTCCTAGAATTCCTAGAGATAAACAAGTTACAAATGTTCAGTTTAAATATTTGAATATTCAGCCTTCATCGGAGGAGGGATGAGGAAATATTGAATGCATTTATTAATAGTCATGTCATTTTTTTGATCCTTCTAACTGCAGTAACAAAATTATTTTCTGGAAGTGTCTAAAAATTTTAGAACAATGTTTTCCTGAAATGTATTCATATGTTGTAACAAAACATAGATTTCTACATTGCTTCAATAATAATAATTTTGACATAGGGCTCAAATGAAGAAAATAAACCAATGCCTGACCCATGCAACATACCAGCTGATACTAAAGTAGAAGAAACTATACGTCTTTTGCAGACTACTACCAAAGGTATTTAAAGACATCAAATGAGATTTTTACAATGCTCGCTTTATTCTGTTACTAATGATTAGCCAAGGGAACTCAATATTTGGATACCTTGCCTCTTAAACAAATCCTCTTCACCTCGTTGTCTGTTTTGTTTCCCCATTAATGGCTTGGCTCTTATCTCCAAATGGTTCTTGATTTGTCTTTGCACCTCTCTGACAAAATCCTTCCCTTTTGGATTCTTTCTCTGGGAGATGACACAATGGAACAATTTACGACCTGCTCTCTACCATCCCACATAGTGCCATAAAACTTCTTCACTGGTTTTTCAATTTACCTCTACACTAAGTGATTCTACAACCAAGTCAATTTCCATCAAGATCTTAAATCATGTGTTCATTGTTCTGATTCCACTACCTATCTTTCCTATGATTACAATGAAATAATTCATTCCCTTTATGTTCATGTACCGAAGGATGACAAACTTGAAGAATCTGATGCAGCAATACAAACAAGATAGGCATTAAAAGCACAATAGAAGAAAAACGCAATAAGTATAAAGTTAAAAGCTATCTTTTAAAACTCAATGTATAAGTAAGGTACACATAGACTAATTTTAGGTACACAAAGTGACACCAGGTGATGTACATAATATGTAGTAGGGGTGGTGCATAATGTATCCTGGTGATACCATCTCAATTAGTAATTTCCTCATGTATTTTGAAAATGCCCCGCTCTAGTTTTAATATCATGTTTCTTAATCTCTGAACTGTCTACATTGTCTGATTGCTTGCCTACCATATAGGATTTTGTGGGAAGAAATTTCCACCTCCAAATACTGGGAAGTCTGAAATCATTGTCTTGCATTCCTCTAATTCCTAATAACCAAATTTCTTGCACACTATTTGGAACTTCAGTGTAATATTTCATCTTGCAGTTGGTCTTCATCCATCTATCTTTACTATCACCTAAGGCTGCCTGACTTAGTCCCATCTCAGTTCATTTTTAAAATTTTCAACTCTTGAATGTCCTTATTTTTATTAAATTAACTACTTGCAGCTGTATGTTGTTTGAATGATTAAGGACCTAAGCTGTGGAAATTCATACTAAATATCCATTTTATCTCCTTCCATAATGTCGATCCTTAAAACCATTTCTGGTTCATCTGTTGTTGTTTAACCTGTTTCTGTAAAGTTATTTATTGTGGGATTCAGACAATTGAGGTCAATTGAGTGAGCCTTTTTGAAAGGAATGGAGTGAATGGCAAGTAGGGGGCTTCTAAAAGTGTAATGGCAAATGTTCAAAAGCAGCATTTTCCTGTTACGGTGAAAGGCAAACCTGGCAAGTTTAGGGAACCTTGACTGACAAGACACTGAGGCTCTAATCGATTGAAGAAGGAATTAGATTTAAGAGGTCAGGATTGAGCAAACCCTCAATGCCTATAAAAAGATTAATACTCTTAAGAGGGGAAATAAAGAGAGCAAAGACAGTACAAGATGGATATGGCAGATAAGCATGAGAAAAATCCTAAGAAGTTCTATAGCTATTTTAGGAGTAAAGTGATGCCTAGGGATAGAACGGACTCCGAGATTAACTGTGCCGCAGGAGATGGGTGAGATTTTTTAATGTATATTGTGTTTACAAGTATTCATGTTTTGGAGTATATTCATATTTCCAGGGAGGAGGTCTTTGCAGCCTTATTAAGATTAATAAACCCCAACAGCCTGACCATGTACATTCTTTGTGAGAGGCAAGTGGGAAAAATGCAGAAGCCTTGCTGAGATACTTGCTTAATCATTAGCTACTGGTGAATACTGGAATGCACCTACTATTCTATTGTTTAAACAAGGTAGCAAGGACGAGCCAAGGAGTTACAGGGTGGTCAGCCTGGGGAAGTGGGGAAGTTACTGGAGGGAAATCTGAGAGATCAGATCAGATCTACCAGCTTTTGGATGGTTTAGGAGCGGTCAGCGTAGTTGTGTGCATGGAAAGTTGTGCTTGATGAACATTTTATTTTGAAGAGGTAACTAAAAAGGTAGATGAGGGTAGGGCAGTGGATGTTGTTTGCATGAACTTGATCAAGACCTTCAACTTGTTCCCACATGGTAGTTTGATCTGGAAAGTGAGGTTGCACAATATTTAGGAAGAGATAGGTGAATTCAAAATGTACTTGGAGGTAGGAAGCAGAGGGTTTTGAATGTTGTGGAGACCTTTGACTTGTGATGTGCCAGAGTAGTCGGCGTCTGGACTCTTGTTATATAAATGATTTGGATGCGAATGCACACGTCTTGATCAGTAAGTTTGTGAATGATACAACATTAATGGGTGTTCTTCATAGTGAAGAAAGCTACGCAGATTACAGGAGAATCTTGATCAGTTAGGGAAGTGGGCTGAAGTATGGCAAATGGATTTCAATACAGATAAGTGTAACGCAATACATTTTGGAAAGTCAAACTACTGTAGGGTGTGTCCTCTGAATACTAGGGAGAATAATGGAATAGGAAGTCTGAAGAGTAGTAGTGCATAATTCATTGAAAGCAGTGTCACAGGTAGATAGAAAAAGACATTTCGCACCCTGGCCTTGATCAGTCAGAGCACTGTGTATAGGAGTTGGGACATTATATTACAGTTGTTAGTCATTGGTGAGTTTGTGTAGAGTTTGGGTCAGTCTGTTATTGGGAAGGTGTTGTTAAACTGGAGAGAGCCAGAGAAGATTTAAGAGGATGTTGTCAGGACTAAATGGCCTGGCCAGCTTTTATTTCTTGGGACAACATAGAATGAGGGAATGTCCTTTATAGAAATGTTTAAAATTAGAAAGGCAAAGATAAGGTGAATAGTAAGTCTTTTACCAAGGGAAAAAATTTTAAAAGAACCTGAGGGGCAACTTTTTCATGCAGAGGTTATTGAGTATATGGAACAAGCAGTAAGAAATGTTTGAGGCAGGTACAATAATACCATTTAAGAAGCTCTTGGATGTGTACATGGAAGGGTGAAGCTTAAAGGGATATGGCTGAATGTAGGAAATTAGGTGGGCACCATGTTGGGCCAAAGTGCCTGAATCCATTCAATTTTGCTCTTGCTGGCTTGCCATATCATGCATTTGATATCACTGGTAGGCATCTTGGTCCCTAAACTCTTGGGATAGTTTTCTTTTGGTACGCCATTTGTAATGTATAGGGCAGGTGGAGCACACTTGTTCTGTATTGGTGAAGTAGTCCTGAGACGACAATGTGATGGATGTATGCTCCTGACTTGAAATTTGGAGTTCATGTTTGGAGCTTCTTTGGCCAATATGGTCCATTTTAAATTGAATGGATAATCCAGTATTAACCCTTGTCCAAGTGATATAAGTAATTCAGGTGAACCTCACAAATAGTACAGTCATTAACTGCTATTATATGGATGGATCAGATGATGTTTCAGATGTTTGACAGTAGGGGTGGCAAAGATTCATTTGATTATATCCAAATACCCTGATTCTTCAAATGGCAGCGTAGATTTGATTTTTACTTGGGTTGAATTTAATAACTTTTCATTTGGGTTATAATATATCTCATTCACTGAAAACTTGTAAAATGTACAAGCTAATATTTTAAATGTGTTGTTTGTAGTGCCACTACTATCTGAATACTTCTATCTATAATAGTTTGATGTGATTTGTCAATCAAGATCCTACATGTTTCTGCACTTCACCACTTTTGATCGATGGAATGACTGATTTTTTTTTGATTAAAGATTGAGTTCTAAATCTTTAATATGAATTTATTGATTTTGTTCTAATTCACATCAAGAACTTCAAGACAAAGAGAGACTAATTCAAGATATGAAAACTACATTAACTGAACAAGAACAAACACAAACTGAGCAGGATGAATTGCTTGAAGCTAAGTTGAATGAAATTGAAGAACTTAATGCAGGTGATTGTTCAGTTATGACTATTGATAGTTGCTATCCACAAAGAAGCATTTTGAATTATATAAACCTGTCCGTCACTGCAGTTGCCCTTGTGATTAACCCTTGTGAGCCATCCAAAATTACACTTTTCTTTCTTATAAAGTTCAGTTCCTGAATCTTTGGAAGTAAAGCTTTGCAAAAGCCCATTGGAATCATCAGAGGTTTATTATAGCTGATTTCTACCAATATAATCCATTGAAAATCCTGTATTCTGACTACAGATATTTCATTATATATATAAAGAGCATCTTTTATGTTTTGCTATTGAACAGACCAGCTGTATACCTTCAAAAGGTTTTTAAAGTATTATTTTCCCTTTCTAGAATTAGAAAAATGGAGGAACCAAGCAAAAAAACTTGAGAAGAAATGCAATGCACTTGAACGCAATCATTTAGTGGAAAGTGCACATCAAGGTGTTAATACAGAAACAACACAGTTTCAAGGAGAAATGGAAGCTTTGAAAAAGCAGTTAGTGGTGAGTTTTCTGATTAACTCAATAACTATAAGTCAGAAGATTGGTTCAAGCCCTTTATTCAAGGTTAGGATTTATATTTTTGTATAATGCTGACCGATTAATGGATAGTTGTTTATTTAGAATGAGATGTGAAAATAAGATGCATTTTATTGCTCTTTTCCTATCCAAATTATAATTTGCCTCATACCCTCTGTTACTTAATTTTGCCTTTTGGTAACCTTTTCCTCACTTCCTAATTTATTTAAGAAAAATTGAGCCAATTCTTCATCAATCTAATTGCTCTCCTGAGATAAGACACTTGTATTATGTATTGTCGTAAGTTGAAGGGGATCTTGCAGCTCCAGTAAGAGGGCTCTTAGCAGCCCATACTGTAGAACTGGGGCAAGCAGTTTTTCTTGTGATTCAGGATGTAGGAAATTTATAATGGAAAAACTAAGATCATCTACAAAACCTAATTTGAGCTTTGGCTATTAGGAGAGACTAATTTTCCAATGATATTTTTATTTACAGTTAAAGGTTTTTGAGCATAGCTGATGCCTTAACATTTTACAGTCTACAATGTAAAACTGATTCAATTTTTTTAGGAAATGGAAGAAAAGCATACATGTAATCGGGAGAAATGGCTTAATGAGAAAATGCTTCTCTTTAAGCAAATAAAGGAAGCTGAAGATCAGCGTAATAAAGAAATGAGAAAATGGACAGAAGAAAGGGAACATTATTCTAAATTGCAGTCAGAGATGGTAAGGGCAATCTATTCAGATTCAATGTGTATATACAGTTGCCAATTTATTCACATGGGTTTTATTTAAAGTCTGCAACAAAATATTATCAATAAATATCACTTTCATTTCATAAGACCTATCTTATGTAGGAGCAGAATTAGGCCTTTTGACCTATCAAGTCTGCTCCACCATTTCATCGTGGCTGATCCAATTTTCCTCTCAGCCCCAACCTCCTGCCTTCTCCCCATATCCCTTCATGCCCTGACCAATAAAGAATCTATCAACCTTTCCCGTAGATATACATGAAGAGGGCCTCCAGAGCTACCTGTGGCAACAAATTCCACAGATTCATCATTCTCTGGCTAAAGAAATTTCTCCTCAACATTCTAAAAGGACACTCCTCTATTCTGAGGCTACGTCCTCTGGTCTTAGACTCTCCCACCATAGAAAGCTTCCTCTCCACATCCACTCCACAAAGGCCTTTCACCATTCAATGGGTTTCAATAAGGTCACCTCACACTCTGCTCTTCCCTAACTTTTAGTCACTTCAAAAAATCCTGTCCTTGAGTTCACCCTGAAGACTGTGAAAACACTTAAGAATTGAACCTTGCTAAATATGCTCGTATCTACTTAGATTTGAGTTCTGCTTTTTCTGTAACTTTAATATACTACAAGGTGTTACTTCAAGTTGAATGAGAAACTAAATTGCACAATTATTATCAAGAAAATGTGTAAGTTCTCAAGAACCTGAAACAATGTTTTCAAACTTTGCTTCCTTTTTAATGCAATTGCAATCTTTTTGTAATCTTTAAAGACTTCTTGCAACAATAGTGATCCCTCAAGTTTATTCATCCTAATCCAATTATTTTATTGATGGTGAAATTTGTCTTCTAATAAAAAAATATATGCTTCCTCTTCAAGCAGTCAAGTTGCAGTGTCTTTTTAAACTTCCAGCAATTTATATTTTAAGCTTCAAGTTGCTTCATTGGCAATACTCAGTTATAGATTCAAGTCCTACCATAGTGTGTCTTTCACTTAAGCTAAAATTTCTGTCTAGCAAGGAAAAATGAAACTGCTGCTACATTCTTTGGATGCGTTAAAGTGCATTTTGTATACAGCTTGATGATATAAAATATCCTATGACACCTCTTAGGTACGAACTGAGTAATTCTGTCATTTGCCTGGCTAATTATTTCTGAAACAAACAAAACAGCTTAATTAATCAATTGTCTTGTTTGCTGTTCATGGTATCTTGTTTGCCTGCATTTTATTTTTTTCTTCTTGAAGTACAGTGTGGAATAGGCCCTTCCAGCCCTTTGAGCCACGCCACCCAGCAACCCACTGATTTAATCCAAGCCTAATCACAGGACAATTTACAATTACCAATTAACCTGCCAACTGGTATGTCTTTGGACCATGGAAGGAAACCCACACAATCATGGGGAGAATATACAAACTCCTTATGGGCAGCAGGAATTGAACCCAGGTCACCTGTCTATAAAGCATTGTACTAACTACTATGCTATCGTGCTGCCCCCATCCCTGATTTTGTCAAAGTTTATCTTGAAAGAAATGCATAACATTTGGTGTGACGTTATTACAGCTCTGGGCTTTCTGGTGTTCAGCACTCATTTCCAGTGCTGTTCTGTAAGAAGTCTCTGAACGTCCTCCTTAGGGAATATGTTATTTTCCCCGGGTGCTCCGGTTTCCTCCCACAGTTGAAAGACCTATTGGGTAGGTTAATTGGTCATTGTAGACTGGATTAGGATTAAATTGGGGTTGCTGGGGAGGGCCTACTCCACACTGTATTGCTAAGTAAATTATAGCATCTTCCAAAGGATAGCTATGCTGTTGGCTGGGCAGGTCCTAAGTGGGAGGTTCCTACATAAATTGTAGTTGTAGATATTAATTATGACAACTATATTTGAATAATTGATTGTTTTTTAAATTTTCTTTAAGGAAAACCTAACATCTGAAATTGCTAAGAAGGAAAAGGAAATGCAGAAATGGCGAGAAGAAAGGGACGGTTTAGTAAAGGAGTTGGAAGTGCAGCTCAGGAATCTTATAACCAGCAATAAACAGAAAGATGAAGAAATAAAAAAACTCCAGGCATCTGTAAAGGAGTGCTCTGTGGAGGTGAGGGTTGAGGTTTATGTACATCCATTCTCCATTTTTTTTTAAAGACAAAGTGCATTTTCAGGAAATATCTATGTTGGGGGTGATGGAGGGCTTTATTCTGGCCAGGTTGTTATAAAGAGGCTGACAGACTGATGCTCTGTAAAATGCAAATTCCTACTTGCATATCTAACAGAAAATATTAAATTGCTGGGTAGCACGTTGGTCAGGTGCCCTTTGTGTTGGAGGGTTTGGGTGGGCGCTGGACAGAAGATTCATTACAATAGGGATTGGCTTCATGTTCAGATCTTGAATAATCTAAAGCAGATAAAGTAGTAGCATGATTTTATAATTTTAATGTAAAATTGTGATAACTTGAACTTTTAAATTAATTATGTGACTGAGATTTTATTTTTACTATTTGTTGGTCAGTCTGAGGCTGTCTTCGATTCTTCAGAAATTTCAACAGAAAATGGAGAAAAATCAAGTAGATTTCCAAAACCAGAAGTAGAGATTCAATTTGCACCTCTTCAACCGAACAAGTTGTCAGTAAAAGAATCAAGTGGCAATTTGATTAGTGTGAAAATACCCAGAACGAACAGAAAAAGAAAAAGCTTTGCAATGGAGGAGGTAAAGAATCCAAGTAAAATACATGCTATGTTAGTTTTGTTTGATTTCTACTTGATGTTCAGTAGATACAATATGTATTTTTTTTTTAAATCCTTGCATCCATTCCATCTGGGTCAGAAAACTTGTGGATTCAACTCCCACTTAAAGACGAGCTCAAATTCTGGGCTGTCACTCTTTTGTAGTACCAATACTTCTACACTGTCAACAGTACCTTTTTTTAAAATGTGAGATACAGTACTAATTTGCGTCCTAGTGTTCTATCCCTCAACCTACACTTCTGGTCACTGCATTGCTGCTTGTGGGGCAATGTTGCACACAAATAAGTTTTAAAGCTTCATGAAGTTGTTTACAAAGTTGGGTGACTTTATGTGAACGCTTGAGCAGATTAATGAAACAGGATGCTTTATTTCTGAGATTTAGGGAACTGAACCTCAGTTTTGATTTGTTCAGAAACAGTCCATGCATGTGTATAGCCTTTCAAAACTGGTTTCAGAGACTGTCATTTAGCCAGCTGCATATACCACTAAACAGCGGCTTAGTATAATTTGTATCCCGAAGATACTTTTATCTACAAGGTTACTGAAATTATTTTCACCATTTTGGAATGAAAATTATAGTTAATGTATATGTGTTCAAATCTTTGAAGTCTCAAGTATTTCATTTGATCCATTGTAAAATGGATCATTCTAAGAGCTGTGATTTGTTTTGAGAAAATCTTTTAATAATAATTTTCAAACAGGTCTGTTTAATCTTTTGAAGTGAATTTTAAATAGGTGCATCCTGAATATGGTGCAATATTAAAGTTTCTAAATGTTATCATTACTGAAATATGCATTCCCCCTCTCCCTCCCCCCCTCATTTTACAATTACTTTTCAAGAGTGGTATGCTGTCAGCCTGCTGGAAAAGCAATTCACCAAAGAAATCCTCAGTGGCTGGCACTTACAAGGTACAGATTAGTGAGCTGAATGAAGCTATAATAGCTTTCTCAACGAGACTTTAATGCAATTGAAATATCAATCTAATCCCTTAATCAATTGGAATTGTTGATTATCCATAATTCAGTGTTCTATTTAAATAGTATAAGCCTTTTGAGTCTTTCAAGCCTTATTCTGATTATACTGCAGTTCAAGTATGAAAAGCTGCAAACCAAACTTTTATAGGATGCAGCTTACTGTGCCTCTTTCCAATTAATAAATCCAAATCAAATATAAAATGTTCCTTTGTAAATTCAGTATACAAAAAGGGAGACAGGACTTGTACATGATATTTAAAAAAAAATTAAGTCATTCAAAAACTATGAATATCTATGATTTGGAGTGTCCTTAATTTTTTTTAAAGCTTCACAGTTTAAAATTTTAAAATATCTTGATTGTATTCAATATTGGTTATGAGCATCTGCTATGGGCACCAGCCAATGTCAACTGTTTCACTGGGCAAAGCAAGTGGGTGATTCTATCATAAAGGAGAGCATTGTCTGGTTCAGCTGGTTCGGTCACACGTAGGAACTCTAATAAATTATTTTCCTCTGAGCTTAGTGATGCGATAAGAGCAATGGTTGTTTTCAATATCTTCCCATGGATATAAAGAGGTTTATCTTTAATTTACTAATCATTTGATCAACACCCCATCAAAGTAAGTATTGATTTAACTTGGCTCAGAATCTAGAGCCTTTGGGGAAAGATGATTTGAGATTTTCATTCTCCCTTTGTGTTTAAAAGAAAGGTGTTCCCAGATTTCATTTCTAGCTATAAATCTTGAATACAGAACACTACAGCAGAGTATGAGCCATTTGGCCCAAGATGTGCCAACCTATACAATCCACGATCAATCTAATATTTCCTTCCTACACAGGCCATAACCTCAATTTTTCTTGCATCATATACTATACCTATCTTAAGAGTCATTTATGTCCCTGTTGTATCAGCCTTTACGACCACCCCCAGCAGTTGTTCCAGATACTTGCCACTCTCGAGTTTTTTAAAGAAAAGCTATTACTGAACCTCAAATGCATAGCTACTGCTGCCCTGTGGGAAAAAGTGCTGGCTGTCCACTTGATCTATGCCTTTCATAATCTTGTACACTTCTATCTAATCGCCTCTTATCCTCCTATGCTTTGAAGAGAAAAGTTCTAGCTTACTCACCCTTTCTTCTTAAAACAAGTTCTCTAATCCAGACAACATCCTGGTAAACTTCCTGTGCACCTTCTCTAAAGCTTCTACATCCTTCCTATAATGAGATGGCCAGAACTGGATACAATGCTCCAAGTTTGGTTTAACCAGAGTTCTATAGAACTGTAACATTATCTTGCGACTCTTTAACCCTGTCCCCTGCCTAATGAAGGCCAGCACAATTTGCAACCTTAAAGACCCTGTCAGCTTGCATGGTAACTTTGAGGGATGTAAGGGTTGGAACCCAAGATCTGTCTGTTTCTCCACTTCGCTAAGAATCCTGTCATTGACCTTGTTTTCTACCTTCAAGTTCAATCTTCTGAAGTGCATCAGCTCACATTTTTCCAGAGTGAACACCATCATCCGTTTCTCCATTCAGCTCTGCATTACCTTCAGCATTTCCAAACTTCATGTCATCTCACACCCTTCCAATTCCTCATTCAAGTTATTTATAAAATTAAGAATGGTCAGCCATCCCAGAACAGATTCCCGCGGACAACACTAGTCGCCCACCTCAAGCCAGAATATGCTCCATAGGTCTGATGCTCATTGTTACTGCTCTTAACAGTGTATTCTATTATTTGGTGATTAGATTGAAAGTGGGTGTGGTGTAAATATCTTCTGCATATTTCTAATAAATATACTTTTATAGTCACCATGATAGCAGTTTTTGTTTCTTGGAGGAAGCTTAAATGTGGCTTTTTCCAGGATTAAATTTGTATGGCTCAGGATGAGAAAGCTGATTATGTTTACTTTGGTTGGCTAGAATTAAATAGAACACTATCCTTCAGTAGACAAATGTGACTATTTTGTCAAAATACAACAATTAAAGAACTAGATCTAATGAGAACAAAATAAAAATCTTGGTATTTGAGAGTATAGTCACATTGTAGTATTGCTGTCTTATTAACAACATGTATAGAAAGTGTTATATCGTATTAACAAACCTCTTAGCATCTGTATTTTTGCATCTTTAATTTAGAGATCTATTATACCATTGCTTATTTCTAAATTCATTCCTATTTTACAATTTGCATTCTGCAACAATTGCTTTACTAATACGCATCAACATTGCAAAATGTGCATGTGTAGAGGCGGGGCAGTGAAGAATAATGATTCAATTTCACTCTATTCGTGAATGTATCTAAAGGAATGTGTTGCCTGTATTGGACAAATGAATTTTAAATTTCAGACACAACTGTTTCATTGCAGTTTTTTTAAGGATACTTTTCTTTCAAGATGTACTTTTTCAATGTTCTTTCACTCAAGTTTGATAAATGTTGTTCCAGGAATTAAACCTAATTCCTTCCTCTTTTGTTAATAATTTAAGGCATTAGATTTTATTTCTAACTTGGGATGCATGGAAAATAGAAAGAAATAATAGTAGCCTGTGTGATAAACTAGAGCCCAATGTGCACATGTGGAAAGTAACATTAAATATTCACTGAAAGGAAACAATGACTTGGTCAATCGCAGACAAAAGTATGTCAGGCCAGGCTGATAAGTAGGTAGCCTTGTAGAGTCATAGAACAATATACCACAAATGCAGGTCCATGACAACCATGGTGCCCACACAGCTAGTCCAGATTTCCCATTTTCAACCCACATAGCTCTAAGCCCCACCCCTATTCCAAATACTTCTTAAATAATACTATTTTACCTGCCTCAGACACTTCTTCTGGCAGATTGTTCCATGTACAGTAGTGTGCAAAAGTCTTGGGCACATACATGTGTATATTTAGAGTGTCTAAGAATTTTGTACAGTACCATAGTAATTTTATGTATTGCATTGTACTGCTGCCGCAAAAAAAAAACATTTCGTGACATGTGAGTCATGATAAACTTGATTCTGATATGGGTCTCTAATGTGGACTGAAAGTAGGAAGAGGGCGTGGGGGGGGGAATCATGGTTGGGAAACGGATGAGAGAAGGGAGGGACTGGGAAGCACCAGAGAGTCGTTCTGTAATGAACCAATTGTATGGAATCAAATGATCTCCCCCTTCTCTCCCCCCCCCCCCCCACCAGCCTCTGGTTCTCCTCTGCCACCTATCCCACACCCCTCCCTCGACAGTCTACCCTCGCTATTCCCCATATCCTTTGTTCCTGCCAGATTTCCAAACTGTCTGCTGCATGTTGGCAAATACAGTACTACGTAAAACCTTAGTTGCTGTGGCTGTATATGTATCTAAGATTTTAGCACAATACTCATCGCCCTCTGCATGAAAATGGTTGCCCCTCAGGTCCCTTTTAAATCTTTCCCTTCTGGCCTTGAATCCTTGTCCCCTTAATTTTCCTATTCCCTTATCTATGCCTCTCAAGATCTTAAATATTTCTGTGAGGTCGTCCCTATTTACTTATTCCAAGGAATGATGACGTAGCCTAGCCAACCTGTTCCTATGGCTCTAGTCCTGGCAAAATCCAAAATCCTCAATCCTCTTAGTCTTTACTGCACTCGTTCCAGCTATTCCATTGGCTTGATTTATTTTAAACATAGTATTAAATTAGGAAATAAATGGGAAATTGACACTGTGCTTGTTTTTCACAAGACTAATTTTTACCATAGTCAATTTAATTGGATAAATAGATGTGCACAGCTTCAATCCTATACTAATTTTTAAAAAAAAGATGGATCCTGTTTTTCTCTGGTTCAAAGGATTAAAAAAGAATGACATCAGTATTTTTTAATGTCTCAAAATGAAAAGGGAGTGCAGTTTAGAATTAGTGAAACATAATGCAAGATTTGCACTACTTTTAGTTAAATGGCAGAAATTTAAAAAGAAAATAAAGTACATCTGAGGTTTACAACATGACGTAGAACTAGTAGTGTTCTAGAGTTAAGCAAGTCTGATCAGGTTTAATTGATATTCACTTTCTACATTTTGGTTATAAGTATATTTTGCTACTATAATTTATTGAGATTAGTGTTTTTATTACAAGAACCAAATGTATAATCTAATTTAGTTACGTGAATTACAGAGACCATTATTCTGTACTTTATGCCTTAGTTGACATGGGGGAATCTTTTCATAGCTTCCAGGGTAATGTTAGTTTTGAGAGCGAGAATTAGAAAGGAATAGAGATTTCCTATTTGTAAAATGTTCATTACAAAGTAAAGTAACTTAATATGGAATTCTTCACCCTTAATTTCCATCCCCTATCTGTACACATGCACAAATGTTGTCACTTGCACTGGAAATTTCCTTTCTTAAGAAAATAGAACTGAGGCTTTATTTTTTTTTAATTTTCGTCTTCTCTTGTACTTAGAATGATGATGACTGCGAAAATAGGAAAAATATAATTGTATCTAGAATGGGACGCAATGCATCTCCCGTTATTTCTACTCCCACCATTATCAGCATGGCAGAGAAGGTTGGTTATTAACTTTTCAGAAACTTGTAATTTTATTATGATAGAGCATAATTGTTAATAACTTCAATTCTGTCATTATCATGCGGGTATTGACTATTCCCATTGCAATGAAAAGCTATGTTTTAACTGAGTCAGGATGGTCTGCATTTCCATGGGCCTCCAATAGGTTGGCTAGCTAGCTTGACTGTTAAGTATCATCTAAGGGTAGACCTAGTGGTATAGTAACAATTAGGAGTTTGTGTGCTTTTATTATAAAGAATTATTTCCTTCCTCATGTTGTAGAAATCTTGTGTTGTAATACTATTTGGTACAACTGGAATATATATACTCAGTGGCCACTTTATTAGGTACAGGAGTGGAACAGGTTTGCTACTCTACTGATGGAGCCAATCCACTTGAAGGTTTGATGTGTTGTGCAATCAGAGTTGTTCTTTAATGTGGTGCTTTCACCCACAGAATTGCCACTCACTGGATTTTTTTCTTTTTTTTTTGCACTATTCACTGTTAACTATAGTGATTGTTGTGCGTGACAATCCCAGGAGATTGGCAGTTTGAGATGCTCAAACCACCCTGTCTGGCACCAATAACCATTCTACGATCAAAGTCACTTGGATCACTTTTTTTCCCCCATTCGGATGCTTGGTCAGAACTATAACTGGACTTTTTGACCATGCCTGCATGCTTTTATGCATTGATTTGCTGCCATGTGATTGTCTGATTAAATATGTGCATTAACAAGTAGGTATATCTAATAAAGTGGCCACTGATTGTACATATTCCACGTCCATGAAAGTACACATTTGGTTGGTCTGAACTACATCACAGTGAATTTTCATCTTGGTGTTCTTTTAAAAGTGTATGCAAAATCTATTAGAGAGCTCTAAATTTTAGCATGAAAATTACTGTTTGTGATATCAAATAGCTTCAATTTTTACTGCAGTGTTAGTGCATCAATCATCATAGTCCCTCTGCCTTTATTCCAGTATGCCACAGAAAACTTCAATTGATTAACATGACTGCATTTTACAATAAAAGGTACAATCGTACAGTACCTTAGAATTTGACTACTCATAGATAGTGATTCATGAATGTGTTTTGAAGTTATGACCTTGACACAATATGCTATGTACGATATCAATGCGTAGACTAGTGAGTGATAGTTGGGACTTTTACTCATTTGGGGTAAAGATTATATAGCAAGCTTTGTCCCTTTTCTTTCCAGTACTAATATCTTATTGGTAAACTTATAAAGACATTTTCTGCCTTTCTTCGTTATTTGAATTGATCTAAAAAATTGACTCCTAATATTAAATGTAAAATTTCAGATCAAGTTTTTTTCTTACAAAATAAGCTACAGATCTTCCCCATGTTACAGCAGCATTTTGTTCCTGTGAGCTATGCATAATCTGACTATTTGCAAGTCAGATATGCAGCTGTTAACTGAGCTTCCTCAGAGCAGAAGATGCCCGCAACAGCTGTCATATCCATCCATATGTATGGGCTGTATGTAAGTCAAGCATTGATAAGCAGGGGAGGATCTGTAAATGACAATATTCCAAATGTTGTTTGATTCTATGAAATTGCTTTCTATTAGTTCAAGCAATTCCACTGAGCTCTTCCCCTCACTCTGTTCTTTTTGAAATTTGATGTTCTGCTTCTAACCCATTCCATTCCTTGTTAATTCCCTCAAACTTCATCAGGTATCAATAATTTACATAGCTTCCTCATCCACTTGTCATGTCTAAATATTGGAAATAAGACCAAAAAAGCCTATTTTTGACAGCATATGGATGAAGAATTGGAATATGGAATAGTGGGCCACAAAGAAATATCATCTTTGTTTTCAGCATTGCAAAAATAAGTTGCTGGAAATGCTCAGCATGTCAGGCAGCATCTATAGAAATAAAAATGGAGACAACTTTTCAGGTTGATAATCCTTTGTCAGGATTGGGGAAAAATAAGGAGATTTTCTTAACTTACAGAGAAGATATATGAAAGTATAGGAAGGACGAAGGGAATGTGTGGCATAGTTAGGTCAGGGTTGACATGGGCATAAATCAGTGGGTTAAATAGAACAGTTACAGGGTGAAAATGCAAGCAAATAAAATGTGAACCATCTCATCAGATAGTGGAAAGTATAATGAATAAAAATATCAAACATGAGGAAATCTGCAGATGCTGGAAATTCAAACACACACAAAATGCTGGTGGAACACAGCAGGCCAGGCAGCATCTTTAAGGAGAAGCACCGTCAACGTTTCGGGCCAAGAGGTCTCGGCCTGCAACGTCAACAGTGCTTCTCCTCATAGATGTTGCCTGGCCTGCTGTGTTCCATCAGCATTTTGTGTGTGTTGTTTGAATAAAAATATATTGCGTTAATGGTCAGTATCACAGCTGGATACAAGTATAGTTAGTTCTGATATAAGAAAGCAAATTACCTGAAGTTGCAGAATTTCGTATTTAGTCCAGAAGGCTGCAACATCCCCAGATGGAAGGTGTGAAGCTTGTCTTGGATGTTGTTTTATCAATGCAGGAGGCTGTAAAGGAGTGGAATGGAGAGTTAAAGCAGCAGGCAACAGAAAGCCCAGTGTCGCCATTGTAGACTGAACACATGCATTCTACATTGTGGTGACATTGGTTTGGAAAAAGTGAAAAGGAAGCATTATTTCACCTTTTTGAAATGTCTGGATCTTTGGAAGGGAAGGGGCAAAAGGACAACTGTTTGATTTCCCCTAATTGCATAGGAGAGTGCCCGAAGAATGGGAGTGTTTGTTGGGGATCAAGAATGGAGCAGGGAGTTTAGAAAGGAATGTTGTTGCTGCTAATAAAAAATTATGAAGAATGATCTGTTGAATGCAGTCTTCTAGAATGGAATTCCATCATTTCTCTGCACAGATGAATGAGTGACAGCAAAGGTACTATAAAGTAATATGATATAGTCAAGGGGTTCTGCCCAATATGGTAGTGGGCAAGCTACATTTTAGGATAAAGGAAATGCTTCATTGCCATGTATGTTATTTACAAAGAGACCTCAAAACTTTTCTCCACAGAAACTTGAGCCTTATTTTGTCACATATGCCCTTTGACTTATCTGTTTCTCACACAGCTTCTCCCACTTGACAAAAGGATTTTTGACCTGAAGTGTTAAATCTCTTTCTGTTTCAACAGATGTTGTCTAATCTGTTGAATGCTTCCAGTAATTTGATTTAATTTTAGATTTCCAGCGTTTGCTTCTGTTTTTTATTTGTATGGTATTGTCACCATGTCTGACAAGCTTCAAAAGATGGAAAGCATGCTGTCAGACAAAGTTTGGATCAAAAATTAGAGTATATATTTTTAAATGAAAAGTAAAATGCAGGAGGAATGAAATTGTATTAAAGTTCATGTGTGATAAAGCTCTGAAATCTTCAGAGTTTTTGGATTCTAGAAATGGTCTTCTGACAATGAAGCAAAGAGCCATTAAAAAAGAGTAGTTAAAGAAATTCCAAGCTTTTGATTGGGTATTCAAATATAACCTTTAAGGAAAAAACATACTTAATTGTTGAACAATCAGAATAGTATGTAACTTAAAATGTAAAACAGTGTCTTGCCCACTAGACTGCTTTGTTTGGATACATAGCTTCAATGGAAAATTAGCTTAGAAAGTCAGGTGCAAGTTTGTGTACTTTTAAAAGATTTATGCTAAAGTTCAAGTGAGTCCTAATGAGGTGTGTATGTATGCAGCGACATGCCAACAAACCTTTTAATTATAATGCCTCTACTGAAATCTTCAGCTGTGCATGGCACCCATCCTATGAGTATGACTGTGCAAATATGCATATGTTTCAAGCATATTTCCAATAGTGTAAAGATTAGAATGAGCATTTTGAGGTAGAAGTAGCAGAGATAATCAGGACAAGTGTTATTCTGTAGAGTAAGGAGAATGGCATTGGGTTGCCTGTGAATGGAGATATTGAAAGGTTAGAGAAAGACCAGCATCATTAGGGTTGTAATGTGGGATTCAACAGAATCAATTGGAAGTGAGGTTTGTAGTAGTTGCAGAGGGGTGAGAAAATTTTGGGATCCAGATTGAGGAATTCTATGGGTAAGTCTGGTAGGGTAGGACAGAAATGGATGTGAAAAGTTCAATTTGGAGATCAGGCAATTAACTTAATTGGCAGTTGTTATCTGTTCAGTGTAGTGGTAGTTAAAACTCAAATGTTCACTGGGTAATCCTGGAGCAGTAGAATCCAAGTCCTTTTGCATTGCTCGTAAAGGAGCAAAGAATGGGGGGGGGGGGGGGGGGGGGAGGGTGGCATTATTGTATGTGTTCTTGACACAGAAATTCCACTGGGGGAGAGAGCATCTTGCAATTGAAAACACTCTTGAACACTCTTGAAATTCTGAAATGACGTCCAACAACCTAGAAGTGTATGGGATGGTGTGAAGAGTATTAGTTTTCTAATACTGATTGTATTTACACAATTTATAGTGTTGAAAACAAGAAAATGAAAAGCATAATGCTGATGATATTTATTTCAGCACAGACAAGAAGCAGAAATAATTTAGCTTGTCACAAATCAATTAAGCATCTTCCTGCAGGGCAGTCAAATACCTTGTCCCTTTCTGGCTTGTAAATTACAGCTTTTTTTTAAGCAGATAAATGGAACTTTTGTTTCAGGATTGAATTTTTCTGTCAAAATAAATTGCTAGTTAGAAAACAGGTCCATTGTAAATATAAATTGGAAATATGGCAAAACAATGTTATTGAATTACAGGGTCTTAATTCAGAATCTATTGTTTCAGGATGCAAACTGTCCTACTGATAGGATAGAAAAGAATTGCCCAGTCTCAAGCCTCAGGTCACACAAGAGGAAAGATGGAACATTGCAGAAAATCGGAGATTTATTGCAAAATTCCCCAACAGCTCTTCAGAGCAAAGGTTAGTATTCCAATTTTGTTTCCAAAGTTGTTGTAAAATTTATTTGTGAACACCAGACAAATTGTGGAAAATTAACTGTTTACCTTTTGGTAATCATGCTCTCTGTGGTTAGACTTTTCAAACTCAAGCAAGTTTCACACTTGCTGTGAATACAGGAACAAACACTTGTATCGGGCAGCGTGGTAACACTGCTGCCCAAATCTCTGATGGCCTAGGTTAAATCCTGACCTCCAGTGCTCTCTGGTGTTTACGTATTCTCCCTGTGACTGTGAGTTTCTATGCACATCCAAAAGATGTGGCTTGGTAGATTAATTGGTAGTAAATTGCCATTGATGTGTAATTGGGTAATGGAATCTGGGTGGAGTTGATGGGAGTGTGGGGAGAGTAAACTGCAGTTAGTGCAAATGGATGTTCAATGGGCAGTGTAGACTCAATGAGCAGAAGAGCCTGATTCCATTTTTTTGTGACTTTCATTCTCTACAATTCTAGGCTTAAAGACTATGCATATTTTCACATTTCAGAATATGCTTCAATTTAATATTTCATTGAGTCAATTGAATCTCAAGAATTCTCCAAATTACGTGTATAATGTGCAAATATATGTCCTCACTGGAAACAAATGGGTTGCACTTTTACAGATGTGCAGAAGTCAACATAGTCTATTATTTGGGAAATGCACATTTATCACTCAATACAATAACCAATCCTCCAGAGTCCACGGTATTGTGATGAGGGTAAACATGAACATTTATTTATTATCTTCCTTTGCCCAGTTATGTTGATAAAGAATCACAATATTCCATGTCTGATTTGATTGGCTTGAAGTATCAGTGCATGTTACATTGTTTAATCATTGCATCAGTGTTAATAGAAGTGATTGCTTGTCAACTTTCAAAGCCACTCCAAGCAGACTCCAGAAGTGAAAACAGCAGTCTGTGTCTTTTAAGAGTCAATGGTGTTTTTCTGTGGGAAAGCTGTATATGAGCAGGTTTTCTTTTAAGAATGTTTCTTTGAATTTATAATGTTTATGGGAGCTCAGTTATATGATATGTCCATGTTGGGTGATAGTAACATGGAGGAGGGTCTGTAGTGAAATAATGGGCTTAATGGTCAGGACTATTCCCACTGTTTGCTCCACTGCTCAATTCAAGGAGTTCAGCATCAGAACAATCTTTTTAGGATTCAATTAATCCACAGTAACTGTTGCTGTGGTATATTGCTATACACAGCTTACATGGGATGATTTTAAAATAATATTTTGCTTTGATAAATTTTATTTAATTATTTTTATTACCTTGTTTTAATATTTCTTGGTGTTGGAGGAATTAAAAATGCTAAATTGCCTCCCAATTAGTAAAGCCCTATCCCCTGTTGCTTTAGAGGCAGTTTTCCCTCACTTTGATATCCAGGGTATAGTTTTCATTGGAACTATGCCACAGCAATTGGGCAGGGAATGTAGGAATTACAGGGAACAGACTTGGTCTAGCCCACATTAAGTCTGCAAAACTTGGAATTAATTTTAAAATGAATGAGATACTAAATATTGCACACAAATAATTGACATTTTTCAGTAATGTTGGTCTTAATTAGGTTGTAAGCTTACTTTTGACTTGATACAAGACCAGTTGAAGAAATCTGTCATAAAATGGTAGTGTTTATAAGGCACAGCTTGCTTACAAGATTGTGGATTGCTTGTTCATAACTTGTATCTGTTTTCAGCGAAAAGGTTAATGGAAACATTAAGTTCTCCCAAGAACCTGGAAGTTGAAGCTACTTGTAACAATTCAAAACCCAAAAGAGCAAGGCGGAAGCTTTATAAACAAGATATATCATCACCTATGAATTTCCCATCTCAACCAGTAAGTGCACTTTATGGAAACCAGTAAATCATAATACACTGGTTTCTTTCTATTGTCAGAAGAGTGTACTTTAATTGAAGTGGTTTTCATGAATAGTATTTATACAAGTAATACAAGATTATAGTGATGCATATTTTGTAATGTTTAGTAATTTAGAAATACTAAAGAATTACAGCTCAGAAAGAAGGGCAAAGTTTTGCTTGTACAACTAGAAAATCAATTGGCATACACAGTAATAATTGCTAATTTTATTATGTATTAGGAACAATCTTGATTTTAGAAAAGTATGTTAGCAGTAAGCATTTTATCATCTGATATAGAACTACAGTTAACAGAATATTTGATCTAAGTATAAATCAGTACTACAATGTTGAGAATACTTCATGATCAGCAAAAGCTAGCAGTCCAATACATTTATTGATGGAAATTACTGTAATTCAAATATATGATGGTCAGAATTTAATAATTCTGTGTAATGTTGACAAGAAATTAACCAGTAAACTTTAAACATTGCAGATAATAGAGCTGAACAGTAAGGAAAGTGACCATTTAATCATGAAAAGACGATTACGAACAAGATCTACTAAAGTGACTAAGTGATCTTCATCGTTCATTGTACAGAATTTTTATTAAAATTGCAAAATTTTTGCCTGTATGTTGACCTCTTATCTATATAAAAAAAAGAGGTGTAAATATGTTTGATGTTTTGTACATGCTTTTACCTTGTATAACTCAATAAATGCAGAGTAAATGAATTCTGAATTATAACATCTGAAAACAAATGAAAAATACAGCAAGGAATGGAGCTTCATAATTTAAACCAGATATTTAAGGATCTTATTTTAAAATGCTGGAGGAACTCAGCAGAACAGCCAGCATCTACGCTGGGAAATAAACAGTTGATATTTCAGGCCAAGACCCTTGGTACCGAATAGCCTCTACACAACTTTCAGCCTTGTAAGTTCCCAACTCTCTTTAGTCTATTTCTACCTTTTACCAAGAATCCACGTGCAGAATTGCCAGACAGCGCCATTCGTTCAACCTACTCTGGCCCCACCAAACTAATGTTCACTTGCATTCTCATCAAACACAATGCAGTCTTTACCTTGAAATGCTGACTGGGTGATCAATGTGCATTCAGTGAACTGAGGTAACCATATTACCTAATGCCTGCTACTTAACTCTCCATCTCACTCTGATTCTATCTATCTGTTTGTGTCCTCCATCACTGGTGCACCAACGACTAATGCACATTTGAAGAACAGCATCTCATCTTCTATCTGGGTACGTTGGATCTTTCTGGATCATTTTCCACAACTTAAAATAACTCATTTATCCTTCAGAAATCTGTTGTCACAATTCATTCAAAATGTTTTTTTGTTCTTTCATCTTCTAACTCATTTACCAGAGGACGTCTGCAATCTATGCCCATAGCACCTGTAGCTTGTGTCTTATTTATCTCTTCTCAACTCCTTACTAACTTAAAACTCAATTTTGAAATGTTTCTGATGTGAAATAGTAATTACTTACAGAATTTTCTGTGTATATTTCTGACTATCAGCATCTGCATATTTTAAAATTTTGATTGTCATTTTGAAAGTATAGAGTCCTGTGGGGTGGCGGGGTGATGTGTTTCTTTGCAACTGCTGGTTACAAACAGTCTCACGTTGGTAACAGACAATTGTAGCAATCAAGGTGTGTTGTGCAGTTTATGCAATCTGATTCATCATTTGTTGGCTGATCATCTTTCTCCATTTAAAACAACTAACTTTATAATGGATAGAAGAGTCTGCGGCCTTTCCATCAGAGAGTACCTACCTTATCAACAAGGTTGAAATTCTGCCATTGTAGTTGGTACTGTTATTTGCAGGTTTTGTAATCCATTGATAGTGTGGGAGTAAAGACGCAACACAGCTATTTTTCTTTAAAATGTATTAATCAGGGCAGTACACTTTTCAGAACGATTTTATCAAAATTCTGTGTATAAGAAATGCTGGTAATCGCATATTACATCAGAGATGACTCAAAAACTGTTTCACATGTCTCCACAGCACTAGCTTGTTCTGATCTCTTTGTTAACTCCCACTTAATTATATCTTCACTACTGAAGTGCTTAGCCAAGGTCTGTATATTAAAATGTTTGATTCCAGCATTAATCTTTTTTCAAAGTTAATGCCTATGAATAATGTTACAGTATTTTTTCCTATTTAATTGACTAAGGGCAAAATGATAACTGTGTTATAGCCTATTGGAAGATACATTTTTTATTTCCTAGCAGAGTAATGATGCCAAATAGGGCAACCATTTCCCTTTGTCTACTGAAATTTTGCAAGCTTATTGCAATCTTATTTCATCTAAGGTGTTTGAAAGATGCACAGGCCATTCAGTCTAATCAGTTCATAGTGGTATTTAAGCTCCACCTTGATACCTTTTAATCCTTATTCATGTGCTTTCTCTGCTTCCCCTTGCATACATTTGTGCTATTGCTTCCTGCGAATCCAAGTTGAAGGTATTCAGCACCTTTTGAGTAGAGTTTCTTTTGAATTCTCTACTGCATTTCACTTTCGGTGACTCTTAATTTGGCTTCTAGTTATGCTCTTCCCTTTGCAGAATTACTTTGTACCCACATTATCAAAATAAGTCAGCCTTTTCTCAATAGTAAAGAGATGTGATTTGTTCATACTTTGCTAATATATCTTCACATTTTTGGAATAAACCTTGGAATCTAAATTGAACCTCTAGGTCCTTTTGAGGTTGGCCAAAACAATACATATTCTTCAAGTGTGGTTTATCAATGCTTAATACAAATCTAGCATGATTTTGCTACATTTCTGTTCTAGAAATCTAGAGCTAAATCTTGCTGCTTGGTTTTCTGCCTTGCTAACCTATGATGCAAGTTTATTGAAGAACATCTATGTGCTTCATGAGCCCTTTTCATGTAGCCCACTGTCTTCTAAGTAATAATTAACCTATTCTTCCCATCAAAATGAACTATCTTAATTTTAATCTTGGGCACACTCACTTGCAGTACTAATTGTCACTATAACCAGGAAAACACTACTCCAATTATGAACCTTTGAATTAATCAAACATTTAACTCAACTCATGTTTATGATTCACCTCAAAATTATTAAATTTGAATAATATCCATTGGGGATCATACAATGATGGGACTTCTTCATCCCTTGACCTAACCATTCCCAGATGCTTCATCAATGCCTCATGGTTATACTGCAAATTATTGACCGAAATGGAAAAATTGTATCTTGCTATGAAGATCACTAGGATGATCCAATATTTTTCACTTTCATATTGCTTCTTGCTAAAGTTGCTGGCAATGTTGCATGTTCTGTTGAATAGCTCAGTGTTGTATTATTTGATATATATTAAAAAGTTTTCATTCTGAAAGATGCCAGAAGACATCAAAAAAGGGAAAAAAAAGCAGAAATCCAAATCTGGCAAAATGATCACAAAATGGATTGTTTTCTAGGAACACAAGACTCCCTCTGACATGGGGGTCAGCTGTAAATACCATTATCTATTTGCCATTATCCAGAAATGTAGAGCAAAGACAAATATTGTGTCCATAAACCATGCATCCTGCTCCAAATAGTGCAAATGGGTGATGATAATGCAGTACAGGAGGTGCTACTGTAAAGTTATGCTCTGACTTTATTCCTTGATTTATATTCATGGAATCATTATTATTGATATTTGGACTTGTAGTGCAATATTGGTAATCTGATAAAGTGACAAAATATCCATGTCATTCCAATTCTGCCTTGATCAAAAAATTATCCTTCAGAGATGCAGAGTTTCCTATATGCTGGCCCAAGGGTTGCCGCCTTGAAGTAACTAAGAATGAAGAAACTTCAACCTTGCCAGTCGTGTCCAGACTTGGACGTTAGCTTTCAGAAAGTGACTATCTTGTTTGCCTGTGGAGGTAAATGTAAAATATCCAGTCACATTATATAGTTATGGGGGGGCAGGGTTTTTGTGGGTTAATATTTATTCGACTAATACAAAGCAAAAAATAGTGTCTTTGATCAGCAATTCACTGACTGACGTAGGAATGAATGACCTGTGTTGGAGCAATTCAAAACCAGCTCTGGAGTCAGCAAGAGGGTTTATTTCAGAGCTGAACCTAAATGATGCACTAGGAGAACAAAATGTTTCTGGCTTGTTCTTCCACACAATATACTGTTACAAAGCCTAGCACTTCCTCAAACAGAATGTCATCTGCACACATGATGCTTGTGTGTACATATTTTCCAGCTGCAGGAGCAGTATGTCTTGCTGATACATCCTATTTGTTCAGCTGTTTCACAAGGTTATGACAATGCATGTTATTGAAAATCAAGATCACATGGTTCTTACTTATGCAACTGCACCTTTGTTTATCCTGCCTAATTATATTAACCATGCTAATTATTTCCCCTAAATATTCCTACTACACTAGGTTCTGGAGTAAAGGCAATGGAGATTAGCTGCACTCTAATAGGAAGCTTATTAAAGTTGAGATGTATCATAGGGACAACAATGGTTGGTGTAGTGTCAATGAGATGATGCAACTTTGCTTGACATCATTCTGTACAGTGATGGGATCTATTGATCTAAAACAATTAATTACAAGCCGCCAGTGAATAATGAATTTTCCATAAGCCAGATTTGAAAAGAATGATCCTCTGTCCCTTTGTAATGAGGCTAAAAAGGACCACAAACAGTAGCTGATGCTGCTCCTCTTGGACTTAAGTGCAGTTGAAATTCTGTCCATTTTTCTGTAATGCAATTTGGGGAGTAGTTCTTTGACCATACTGGACAAGACATTTGAGGAGGACCTGGAAACAACATTCCCTATTGCAGAAATCCTTTTGCAGTCATTATAATCAAACTTCTCTGCTTTAAAAAAAAAATTATTGCAGTTCTGGTATTTCTGAGCTCCCCTTGACATGTGCAGGTTAAGCTTCTGAATTTGTTGCTGAACTTACTCCTGCTATGTTATACTAAACATGTATCAGACATTGACTAGCCCACATGTGGAACTACTACATGAGTTTCTGGTTGGCATAGTATGGAATGGATAGCAGAGTCTGGAGAGAGTGTAGTGGAAATTTACAAGAACAACAGAAATATAAGAATCAAAGGAAATGCCTCCCTGTCCCACTCTTTCTAAACTGGTCACCCTTTCTAATCATTCTCCTCCTGGCACAATGTTTGCTTTCTTACTGATATCTCTGTTAACTGAGCTAACCACAAGCATTCAAATATGTATTGAATTTGAAGGACTGATTTTGCTGGCACTCCATTATCCATTGCAAGCCTACTCATATTATGAGAAGGTTTCATACAGATGTTTAGGTGACATACTGAATCTGTGCAAACTTCTTAAGAAGTAGAGGTGTTGCCATGCCTTGTTTGAAATGGCACTTACATGCTAGTTCCAGGAAAGATCCTCTGATATGAGGACACCAAGAAATTTAAAGTTACTGATCCTCTCCACCTCTGATCTCCTAATGAGGCTGGCTCATGGATCACGACCTATTTAATGAGTTGCTGTACCCCAGAGGAGCCAATAATCTAGCTTAGAATATTGATAGATGAAATACAGTTTCCAAGGATATTGGAGGAACCAAATTAGCAATGACTCAAGAAGAAAAAAAAGGAAAACCACACTAACTATAACCGATTCTTCTGTTCTCACTTATACATTTCCTCAACTATCTTTCCATTTCACCTTTCATTTCTGCTTTTCCATTGTCCTCTATAAAATAGATTTTCCATCCTCTAAAGAGCTCCATCTACTGTTTTAAACTTGAGTCTGTCATGTCAGACTTCAGAGCTTGAACTAATGGAAAACATCTTAAAGTGATTCAGTCCTTTAAGAATCTTAAGTCATTATTTTTCTGAGTCACTTTCAAAGAAAAGGCATTGATCGTGTGGGTAGTCAGAAGCATTTTTCCCAGGGCTGGAATGGCTAGCATGAGAGGGCATAGTTTTAAGGTGTTTGGAAGTAGGTACAGAGGAAATGTCAGGAGTAAGTTTTTTTTTACTCAGTGGTGAGTGGATGGGATGGGCTGCCAGCCACAGTGGTGTAGGTGGATACAATAGGGACTTTTAATAGACTCCTGGATAGGTACATGCAGCTCTGAAGTCCAGTCAAGGCAAGACACTTTTATTGTCATTTCAATCATAACTGCTGGTACAGTACATAGTCAAAATGAGACAATGTTTTTCAGGACCATGGTGTTACATGACACAGTACAAAAACTAGACTGAACTATATATAAAAAAAACCGATAAAACTACACTAGACTACAGAAAAATAAAAGGCTATGGGTAACCCTAGGTAATTTCTAAGGTAAGGACAGGTTTGGCACAGCTTTGTGGGCTGAAGGGCCTGCATTGTGCTGTAGGTTTTCTATGTTTTTTAAAAATAATCATAAAGCCTACAAATCCCATCAGTTTTGTATTATTTGGTTGTTTTTCATAATGGGTACATGGCAACATTTGCACAGGCAAATATGGAAGTCAGTTCTACAACCAGCATGCAATTACGTGGAAGTGTAATGCTATGAATGATCTGCTAATTGGTACTTTTGGCAGCATCTTTTGGATGACAAATGTTAGTTCTGATACCAAGTACAGTGCCCTATTCTTATTTGAACACTTGCACGTGATCTCTATGTACAGATGGATCTATGTTCCAATCAAGGTATAAGGCACCCCAACTTTGCTTTAGATTATGAAAGGGAATCCTGGCCTGGCAACTTCATTAAGATGTACATGAAATTCTGTGACCATCTAGTTTTCAGCAGCGGCTCTTTACCATCATATACCCTTGTAGAAGATGGCCAAATACGGCAGTGGCTTTCCTGGAATTTTTTATAATACAGAGGTGCTTTATTAATAGTACAGATTGATTATAATCAGCTAAAGACACAGGTAATTTCAATGCTCAATTTCTAGTTTACCACTTGACAATGTGTGCACCCTTTGTGCTACTGCCATCTAGAATTGAACCATGTTGTACAGAAAATAATTCACCAACTGTGAGATGTGGTAGATTTGCTCTCTGCTTCTGCCTGGGCCATAGGCATGTAATAAGACTCTAAGACGTAGCAGAATTAAGCCATTGAACCCATCAAATCTGCTATGTCATTTGATCGTGGCTTCTCAACCCCATTCTACTGTTCTATTTTTCTTGCTCTATTAGTGTAAGGACAGTCGGACAAACAAAATGTTGACATCTTTCTTGTGTGCTTTGTGGATCTTTTGAAGTGTGTTTCTTTTTAGTTCAGAATTCTCAAAGCAAAACGTAGGCAAATAATGTCTACTCATTTCCAACGTCCTTCCACTTGACATTTACGTTTGCTATTCCTTTTCCTTCTAATTAATAAATCAGTGAAGTCAGACTCTTGGAGCTTCAAATTTGCATAATTAATTGAGTCACATAATTATGATATATATCATTCAATTAAACAAGCCCAAGCCTGAGGTTCTGATCTGGACAGATGTAAAAGGAAACACAATTAAGCTTTTGTTTTGATTATGCCTTGAGCGGACATAAAAACAAGGAAGCTGTAAGAATTTACACAACATACTAATAAAAATTCTTGCCTCTTCAGTGTAATAGATAAGGATGATTTTGAACATGCCTTTGCTCTGTTAAGAAACTGAAGTAAATTAATGCAAGCCTAATTTGTCTTCTTGTGTAGAGATTTCCCATAATGGAACTATTCCATAGAAGGTACCCATTGATTCTCCTGGAGGGCAGAGGTGCTGCTTAAGATAATAAAGCACAGAGTAAATACTCTGAAACATTATATGTTTTCTATGCCTGGGATGCCTTGGGGTAAACTTTAAATTATTCATGAAATACCATGTGAAACAAGGATTCTAATTACCAATAATAATTTAAATTAAGTCAAAGAAAAATATATTGTTTTAGTTTGCCTGATAGACATAGAAAAGTAATATATGTAACACTTCAATGTACACATGTTGGCCTGAAGCACTTTAAAACCATTGCATTATTTCTAAAGAACAATCGTCATGCAGGCATACTCAGCAGATTTGTTTTGCATACGTCCCATATATGGGAAGAAACAACCAGTTTGTATTGTTAAATTTACTCTCATCTTTGAAAAATGCCAAAGGACCTTTCTGAACACCAGAAACTCTTTAACATCTCATCCAAACTATGTTGCTTCGACTTCTGCAACAAATCCCTCAATACCACATCATAACTTTAACCAGCTTGAAGAATGGGACAAAACAAATTATGGCTTTTTAATGCAACAGTATTTTTGTTGCAATACAACTGAAAATGCAGCAATACAATACCATTTAAAATGAATTTCTATTCTAAGCTATTCAATTCTACCTGGGCCTTGAAATGACAATATGTGAATGTATGTCAAAGGCTGAGTCATGTAGGTCAAATTAATTATTTGGTCTACTTACTTCCACTTAAAATAAATGAATACAATATTGAAGATACAGAGCTGAGGTTAACCTGTACTATTGTTAAACAGGGATCAGAAAGAATTAGTGGAACATGTTGTTCTCTTGGAAATACCTAAAGAGATTTTAAAGAGTAGACATGAGAAATTCTGCAGATGCTGAAAACCTGAAGTGCAACACACAAAATGCTGGAGGAACTCAGCAGGTCAGGCAGCATTCATGGAAGTGAAGCAACAGTCAACATTTTAGACTGAGACCCTGGGAAAGGTGCCAGAATAAAAAGGTGGGGGCAAGGGAAGGTGATAGTTAAAACCAGGTGGGTGGGAAAGGTAAAGAGCTGGAGAGAACGGAATCTGATAGGAGAGGAGAATGGACCATAGAAGAAAGGGAAAGAGGAAGGGCACCTTGGAGAAGTGCTGGGTAGGTAGGAGGCTGGAATGGGAGAAGAGGGGAGGGGGAGGAAATTTTTTCTTTTAGCAGAAGGAGAAATCGATATTCATGCCATCAGGTTGGAGGCTACTCAGAAGGAAGAAAGGTGTTGTTCCTCTTCCCTGAGGGTGGCCTCATCGTTACACACGAGGCGATAAACCAACAACTTGGAATGAGAGTGGGAATCTGAATTGAAATGATTTGCCACAGGGATGGTCAGCTTTTGGCAGATGGAACAGAGGTGCTTGATGAAGTGGTTCTCCAATTTACGACGGGTCTCACCAATGTAGAGGACGCCACATCGGCAGCACCAGACACAATAGACAACCCCAGCAGATTCGCAGGTGAGGTGTTGCCCTACCCGGAAGAACTGTTTAGGGCTCTGAATGGAGGTGAACGGGCAGGTGTAGCACTTCGGCTGCTTGCCAAAGGATAAGTGCTGGGAGGGAGATTAGTGGGGAGGGATGAATGGACAAGGGAATCGTGGGGGGAGTGATCCCTGCAGAGAGTGGGGGTGGGGAGGTAAAGATGCATTTGATGGTAGGAACCCTGTGGAGATTTTGGAAGTTGTGGGGAGTGATGCGTTGGATGTGGAGGCTCATAGCTTGGTATACAAGGACAAGCGGAACTCTCACTTAAAGCAGTGGCAAGATGGAGTGAGTGCAAGTGTTCAGGAAATGGAGGAGATGCATGTGAGGGCAATATTAATGGGACTAGATGCAACAGTGATGAAGGAATAGCATTTTTATGGGAGACGGTGGGAAGAGGGATAGTCAAGATAGCCACTTATAAAATAGGTTTATAAAATTTGGTTGACATTGTCTCTAGAGATGGAGACAGAGGTCAAGAAAGAGGAGGGAGGTGTCAGAAATGGACCAAATTAATTTAAGGGCAGAGTGAAAGTTTGCGGCAAAGTTGATGAAATTCACAAGCTTAGCATGGGTGCATGAAGCATCAGCAATACAGTCATCAGTGTAGTAGCGGAGGAAGAGTTAGGGAAGGCTTAGGACATGGACTGTTCTACATAACAAAGATTAGCTTTGTCATGTGTACATCGCATCCAGTGAAATGCTTCAGCCACATAACAGTCTGAATATGTGCCTGAGCAAGTGTCTCCATGCTTCTGGTACCAACACATTTCAAGCATATGCAGTGAGTTTAAATAAAATTGCTTGTTTTATTTTTCCTTTTTAACAGACTTCATTGGTTAATAGTCCATGTGGCCTTCTGAATGTTTGTGAATGCACAAGATAGTCACAGTTAATTTCAGTAATGCCTTTGTCAGCCAGTGTTGGAGTTTATCCAGTTGTAAAAGATGTTCTAGAATCACAGAGTGAATCAACATGGAAACTATTAGCTTTCAGCTCAAAAGGTCCATGCTGACACTAGCTACACTTGTCCTACATTAATCCAATTCTTTAAAATTCTCCTGTCATTCTCAATACACACTCTACCTCTCACCCACACTGCTGGAAACACAGGCAGCCCACTTTCAGTTGGAGGATTCATGCACAGTGCCTCCTTGATGTGCTGGGAGTTGACCTCCCAGTGAAAGGTTGCATCCAGGACCACAATGGAAGAAACTGGGGACTAAGTACAGGTGAGTGACAATCAGTCTTGGTGAAAGATCTGTATCCAAGTATTTCTGAAATCTCTTGCCATTTTTTTGGTGTCCACTCTGGGCTTAGAAATGGTTCACGAACGTAGTAGAATCACATACAGGAGAAAATCTGCAGATGCTGGAAATCAAGGTAACACACACAATATGCTGGATGAATTTGGCAGGCCAGACAGCATCTATGGAAAGAGTCAAAAATTGATATTTTGGGCTTAAACCCTTCATCAGGACTGCAAGGGTCTGCCTTAAATATACATAAAGACTTGGCCTCCACAGATGCCTATGACAAAGAATTCTACAGATTCACTACTTTCCGGCTAAAGAAATTCCTCCTCATCATTCGAAAAGGACGTCCCTCTATTCTGAGGCTGTGTCTTCTGGTCTTAGACTCTCCACCATAGGAAACAACCTCTCCACATCCACTCTATCAAAGCCTTTCACCATTCGTTAGGTTTCAATGAGGTCTCCTCTCATTCTTCTGAATTCCAGTGAATACAGGCCCAGAGCCATCAAACGTTCTTCATATGACAAGCCATTCAATCTTGGAATCATTTTCATGAACTTCCTTTGAACCCTCTTCAGTTTCAGCACATCCTTTATAAAAGAAGTGCCCCAAAGCTGCTCACAATACTCCAAGTATGGTCTCACCAATGCTTTATAAAGCTTCATCATTATATTATAACCATATAACAATTACAGCACAGAGGCCACTTTGGCCCTTCGAATCCGTGCCGAACGCTTACTCTCACCTAATCCCACCGACCTGCACTCCCACATAACCCTCCATTCCTTTCCTGTCCATATACCTATCCAATTTTTTTAATATTGCTTTTATATTCTAGTCCTCTTGAAGTGAATGCCAACATTGTATTGCTCACCAGACTCAACCTGCAAATTAACCTTCAGGGACTCCTGCGCAAGGACTCCAAGTCCATTTACACCTCAGTTTTTTGTATTTTTCTCCATTTAGATAATGGTTAACCTTGTTGTTTCTTCTACCAAAGTGCATGACGATACACCTTCTGACACTGTATACCCTCTGCCATTTCTATGCCCATTTTCCTAATCTAAGTTCTTCTGTAGCCTCTTTACTTCCTCAAAATAACCTGACCTTCCACCTATCTTCATATCATTTGCAAACTTTGCAACAAAGCCATCAATTTCATTATCCAAATCACTGACAAAAAACATAAAAATAATCAGTCCTAACACCACCTGCTGTAGAACATCACTTCCTTGCCAGTGTTCTTTTCCAATCAATTCTGGTCAACTTCTCTCTCATGCCTCTGTAATTCCCTTTACTCTACTGCAATACTGATACACCTGACTTTAGCTTCTCCTTATCAAATTTCAGGGTGAATTCAATCATATTATGATCACTTGTCCCTAAGGGTTCTTTTACCTTTAGTGCTCTAATCAATTCTCTTGCATTACGCAACACCCAATCCAGAATAGCTGATCCTGTAGTGGGCTCAACCACGAGCTGCACAGAAAAGCCATCTCGTAGGCACTCCAGAAAATCCCCATCTGGACTCCTGCACTGACCTGATATTCCCAATCTACCTGCATATTGAAATCCCCATGACTATTGTAACATTGCCCTTTTGGCATGCATTTTCTATCTCCCGCTGGAATTTGTAGGTCATATCCTTACTACTGTTAGGGAGACTATATAAAATTCCCATCAGGGTCTCTTTACCCTTGTAGTTCGTTAGCTCTATCCACAATGATTCAACACTTTCTGATCCTATGTCACCTTTTCTAACGATTTGATTTTATTTTACCAACAGTGCAACACCACCCACTCTGCCTTTCTGCCTGTCCTTTCGATACAATGTGTATTCAATGTGTATTGGACATTAACCTCCCAGCTATAACCAACCATGATTCAGTGATCCCTCCAACATCATATCTGACAACCTGCAACAGTGCTACAAGTCCATTTACCTTATTCCATATAGAGTGTGTATTCAAACATAACATCTTCAGTCCTGTATTTGCCCTTTTGGTTTTCAACAGCTTCTCCTCACTACACATCACCTCTGTCTGTAAACCAGCTGTCTGATCTCCAGCGCTACCATCCGCCTTTTCTATGATACTTCTTGCATTGAAATATACACAGCTCAGGACACCATGCTAAACCTTTGTTTCCTAACTTTGTCTGAGGTCTTACCAACATCTGCCACCACAACCTCTCCACTAACTGTTCTGGCACTCTGGTTCCCATCCCCCTGCAACTCTAGTTTAAACCCCACCATGCAGCTTTAATAAACCTCCCCACTAGGATATTAGACCCCTCCAGTTCAGGTGCAAACAGTCCCTTCTGTACAGGTCTCACCTTCCCTGGAAGAGAACCCACTGATTCAGAAATATTTTGCATTCTCTCCTACACCAACTCCTTAGTCATGTATTAAATTATTCGTATATAATCTTCCTAGTTCTGGCCTCAATAGAATGTGGCATGGGTAGCAAGCTTAAGATCACAACAATGGAGATCCTGCCCTTTAACTTAACACCTAACTCCTTGAAATCCCAATGCAGACCCTCATCACTCATCCTACCCATGTCATGGACCAGTTATTGGGAAAAGCTGAAATCTATTGTTAAGGAATAGAGATATGGCAGTCAAAAAATCATACATTAATAGATCTGCTGAGAAGGAGAATTATTGATAATGAATTTACCTTTGCTTTGACTGTGACTTGCATTCAGGATGGTCAGAAAAAATTAGCTAAAGCTCTTAAAACAACAGAGAAATGAACAGCACAAGCATGTTACCTTATTTAGGAAAATTTTTTGACCATAAGTCATAAGAACAGAATTACCAAACTTTGGTTAAAGAAACTCCTGCTCATTTCTGTACTAAAGGGATGTCCATGTATTCTTAGCCCTACTATAGGAGATATCGACTCCACATCAGCTCTGTCTAGGTCTTTCAATATTTGGTAGGTTTCAATAATTTCCCTTTTCATTCTTCTAAACTCAATCAAAGTACAAGCCCAGAGCCATCAAGCAAATCTCCTGTGATACAGAATTTTTACAGTTTGAGATTAACACTGTTGATCAGACACAGAATGTGTTGTCTGTGAAGTCAATGAACAATTACCAACACCTTCCAATATATGTGCAGAAGGTAGGGAGGTTGAATTAATAGACAGCTATTTCCAGAGCTCCCTCATCTGATTAAACTGAATTACCTCCTTCAGTGCTCAATCATTCAATGATTCAGTTATCAATAATGGTTGCTTTACATAGAGTCTTTAATTAAGTAAAGTACTCTTTGTAGACTTGCTGTGATCAGGAGTAATCACGCTGAGATTGTTTTTACTCCCTGCCTTAGCTACATATTCATCTGGCTTCCTGCACATCTGATGGAACTGATCTGTAAAATCTTTAGGGACCTACCATAAAGTTCACACTGTCATCAATTATCAAAGACAGAAGGCTAGTGTGAACAAAATGAATCATACAAGTTCTATCTATGATGTTAGTGTGCAACTCCTTACCATGCTTGTGCTGTTCATTTCTCTGTTGTTTTAACAGCTTTAGCTAATTTTTTCTGCCCATCCTGAATGCAAGTCACAGTCAAAGCAAAGGTAAATACATTAACAAAGAATGTATATGTCAACATTCATTTTCTTGCAAGCATTTACAGGAAAATAAAGAATTTATGAAATACTAAATTAGGACTGACAAGCAACCAATGTGCAGAAGAAGATAAATTGCCCAAACATAAAGATGATTAAAATTAGAACACAAGTTGTAAAGTTCTTGAAAGTGAGTCTGTAGGTTGTGGAATTAGTTCAGAGTTGTGATGAGTGATTTATCCACACCGGTTCAGGAGCCTGCTGTTAGTAGGGTAATAACTGTTCCTGAGCTTGGTGGTATGGGACCTGAGGCTTCTGTACCCCTTGCCCATTGGTACTAGTGAGAAGAGAGCATGACCTGGGGGTCCTTGAAGATAGATGCTGCTTTCTTCTGGCAGTGTGCTTTGAAAGTGTGCTCAGTGGTGGTTTGGGCTGCCTTGACCATTTTCTGTAGACTTTTCCGTTCCAGGGCATTGCTGTTTCCATACCATACTATAGTGCAACCCGTCCAGCAGCAGGAGCCTCCACAATGCTATAAACTGATCTGCTACAAGAATCAGCCCTTGTAATGATGATCAGTGAGGCGAGAATCTGTATTTGCCAACAAGAAGCTTTCATTGCCTCAACTGAAAGGCATGTGTGTTCACAAACTAACGACCCATGTGCACCCCACTAGAATCCATAAGCCTTCATGAACAGTCAATGAAGAGAAAAGATATTACCCAGGAAAGCCAGGCATTCCTCATGGTGCTGATCTCCACGTGTCTTTGGGGGCCTTCCTTATTGGTGATGGTTGGTCGTTGGTTGCTGAAGAGTTATCACCCTACGTCTTATAATTTTCCTTATCAATTGAACCATTGGATTTCCATCCCATTGGCTCAAGGTCACCTGACCTACCTGGGCAACAACCAACATTGTTTCATGACCCTGCCCACCCCAGCCTTGTGCCTTTCAACTCTGACTGGTCCAAACCAGTCAAATGAGGCAACCTAGAGAGAATTGAATTACAGATTGCTTCTTCGGTACATCTGACATTTTACCTAACAAGTAGCTACTTCCTTGAGAATGGTCTCATATTTAGCAGATCATTACCTGAAGTTCCTTGTGTTGACATTCAGTTGCTCTGAATAGATGATCCCAGAGCAAGATTCAGTTCAGGGTCCACAAAATGGAGGGAAAAAAAGACAACTGATTTGTCTGCTTCCCCTGTCCTTGATTAGACTGTAGTTTTGTCTGGCCAACAAATTGATGGATGTAATTAATACTCCAGTAATAATACTTTGCACATGGACTTCACGTAGCATTTAATTCCCACACTGCTACGTCAAACCTAATCAATTTTAAGCTGAGGCTTCCTGTGGTATGAATACATCGTCACTTAAACATAAATCACTACAGCCAATGGTGACAACCTATCATATTATTAGTGAATGGGCTGTCATAACACTGAATGTACTGAAGCAGGATATCTGTCGGAACAGATCCGGTACAGGAGGACAGAACAGAGCAACACCAATATATTCAGATTCAGAATCAGAAGCAGGTTTATTATCACGTGTGATATCACGTATCACATGATCAGAAGCATGTGACATGAAATTTGCAGCAGTTCAATGCAATACATAATCTAGCAGAGAGAGAAAAAATAATATTAATAAATAAAATAAAACAATAATAAATAAACAAGTAAGTCAATTACGTATATTGAATAGCTTTTAAAAATGTGCAAAAACAGAAATACTGTACATTAAAAAAAGTGAGTTAGTGTCCAAAGCTTCAATGTCCATTCACGAATCGGATGGCAGAGGGGAAGAAGCTGTTCCTGAATCGCTGAGTGTGTGCCTTCAGGCTTCTGTACCTCCTTCCTGATGGTAACAATGAGAAAAGAGCTTGCCCTAGTTGCAAGAAGTCTTTAATAATGGACACTGCCTTTCTGAGACACTGCTCCCTGAAGATGCCCTGGGTACTTTGTAGGCAAATGCCCAAGATGGAGCTGACTAGATTTACAACCTTCTGCAGCTTCTTTCGGTCCTGTGCAGTAGCCCCTCCATACCAGACAGTGATGCAGCCTGTCAGAATGCTCTCCACGGTACAACTATAGACGTTTTTGAGTGTATTTGTTGACATGTCAAATCTCTTCAAACTTCTAATGAAGTATAGCCACTGTCTTGCCTTCTTTATAACTGCATCGATATGTTGGGACCAGGTTAGATCCTCAGAGATCTTGACATCAAGGAACTTGAGGCTGCTCACTCTCTCCACTTCTGATCCCTCTATGACGATTGGTATGTGTTCCTTTGTCTTACCCTTCCTGAAGTCACAATCAGCTCTTTCGGCTTACTGACATTGAGTACCAGGTTGTTGCTGTGACACCACTCCACTAGCTGGCATATCTCACTCCAGTACACCTTCTCGTCACCATCTGAGATTCTACCAACAATGGCTGTATTGTCAACAAATTTATAGATGGTATTTGAGCTATTCCTAGCCACACAGTCATGTGTATACAAAGAGCAGAACAGTAGGCTGAACACTCACCCCTGAGGTGTGCCAGTGTCGATTGTCAGTGAGGAGGATATGTTATCACCAATCTGCACAGACTGTGGTCTTCCGGTTAGGAAGTCGAGGATCCAATTGCAGAAGGAGGTACAGAGGCCCAGGTTCTGCAACTTCTCAATCACAATTGTGGGAATCTTTTGTTTGGATAAGCAAGAGGGAAGCTTCAATTTCCTACAAGACTTTTATTTAAAAGTTACTCAGTTGTTAACATCACTGATAAAGCCAAGTATTTCAGCTCTGAGGGTTGCATAACATAGTTTGCAAACTTAAAGGCTTGGGGAAATAAACTTGGGTCCCCGATTGCTGACGGTTTCCACAGTGTGGAAGCTGGGTTTGAAACTCATTTGCGTAAATTAAATATATTCAGCAATTCTTTCCAACAGGTCTGTGGGCTGTTTATGTATACTGGACATTGAAGACGGGGCAGTCGTGACCAGCAGTCCTCGTGCAAGAGTAATACAACACCAGCTTAGCTGCAATGCAGTGTGCTTGTATACAGGGCAAGCCCAGCATTTATCGGCAGGAAAAACCCGACCTACATCAGCCTGTATCAGTTTCATTTTGGCATGAGGACTTTGATCGCTGAACCTCCAGGGTTTCACACGTCTGGGACAAGTAGCAAGTGCTGACAGAGTCATAGGGTTATGCCACATGGAAATATGGCCTTGGGACAGCAGAGTGCTGGGATGCATCAGGAAGAAGAGTAGGATGAGGGGAAGCAGGCTTTGAGAAGGAAGCAGTGTCGGCTGCCAGTTCCAAAGAGGACTTCACAATTAATTTGACAACGGAACGATGGGCAGAGAGAATCCATTCCCTCAGGACGTCGCTGGAGTCATCTGTCAAATGCTGCAGCCACATCTGGAAACAGGCAGAAGGCAAAACAGACATGCCGGTGAAAGCAACAAATTCTTGCTGAACACCCATCTCGTAATTTGCTGCTCCTCACACAAGGATGGAAATAGATGCTGTGGACTCAAGGAAGTTGGAGATCACATCCTGCACACGAGGTAGAAGGTAGCAGGTAGACGAAGAATAAGCCCATCTGTATAAAAGCACTTGTTAGTGTCTCACTATTTATGATGTATTCTGTTACTAACATAAACAGCGTATTTCATGTATTTATTTTCAACAGAGAAGGAGGCTATTTGGCCCATCATGTCTGTGCCAGCTCTCAGTGCATTCTCACCAATCCTTTTTTTTCATTTATTTCCCCATAACTCTTACTTGCCCATTTACTTCCTCCTGATTCTCCAACCATTCATCTACTTAGGGTGGTAATTTGAAGTTTACAATTAATCTACAACATATATCTCTGGGGTGTGGGAAAGATGGGCACTCAAGAGAAATCAACCAGGTCATAAGGAAATCGTGTAGCTCCACGCAAGCAGCACCAGAGATCTGGGTTAAATGGAGCAGAGAGAGAGGCTGCAGTAATACCCACTGTGCTACCAAGTCATTCACGTTTTCCCCACATATACTCCACCTTGCCCTCACACTTCCAAGTCCTTCAAACACTTGTCTTTCCCACCTACCTTCAAAAGAGTCTTTGCCCCAAACATCTATTGTTTACTCCCCTCCATGGCTGCATCACAACCTGGTACAGAAACAACAATGCCCTTGAATGGAAAAATCCTACAAAATGTAGTGGATACAGCCCAGTCCATCATGGGTAAAGACCGTATCTACATGGAGTGTTGTCACAGGAAAGCAGCATCCATTATCAGAGAGCCCCCCCACCCCGCTCACCACCCAGGCAATGGTCTTTTCTCTTTGCTGCCATCAGGAAGAAAGTAAAGGAGCCTCAGGACTCATGCCACCAGGTTCAGGAACAATTATTACCCCTCAACCATCAGGCTCTTGAACCAAAGGGGATAACTTCACTCAACTTCACTTGCCCCATCATTGAAATGTCTATGGACTCACTTTCAATGATTCTTCACCTCATGTTCTCATTATTTATTGGTTATTTATTTAATATTATTTTTTTTTGTATTTACAGTTCGTTGTCTTTTGCACGCTGGTTGAATGCCCACATTGGTGCGCTCTTTAATTGATTCTATTATGGTTATTATGCTATTGTGGATGTATTGAGTATGCCCACAAGAAAATGAATGTCAGGGCTGTTTATGATGATATACAGTGGCATGTAAAAGTTATCTTTCATTTAGAATTGCAGTACTTTGATTTCCTTGATTCATGACTTTAGCAGCAAGATGCATACCCAAATCTTTCAAAAATGGGGTCAGAAACGGGGCTGTTTTTCAACTGAACTAAATAATGCAAACTCTAAACTTATGTCGTAGCTGAAGTGAAGCTAACTATGTAATTAGAATTAGAACTTTATGATCTTGAAGGACTTGCTTGTTGCATGAAACAAGGAGCAGAGCTCACATAAAATGCTGGAGGAACTCAGCAAACCCGGCATCACCTGTGAAGGGGAATAAACGGTTGGTCTTTCATGTTGAGACCATGTCAGTTTATTGCAACAGAAGTTATAGTTTCATTTAGGGCAATGGAAATATACTTATTTGTTCTTTACACATAATTACAAAAGTGAATGAAAATCTGTCTTTAAATGCATCCGCACAGCAATGCTGGGCAAGGCATGTTGCAATCGATTCAGAACAAGACCTCTTAGTTGCCAAGATGCACTAATAACGAAGTCATGTGCATGGATATAGCTATCTGCAACTAACTATGAACTTCTCACTGTAATAGAAATGGCGTGAGAAGAAACGAGGTTCTTCTAAAGTTAGAGTTAGTATTAGGAAACGATAGTAAGCACGTGTTTCACAGTACACATGGCCATGGTGTCTGACCTGACCTGGGATGCAAGGCATCCAAATTAATTTCATTATTGTCAATGATGCACAGATATTGTGCAAAAATTAATTGCAAAAATGTTTAAATCTCTTTAGTCGTAAGATGAACCACTCCTGAGAAAGTTGTTGATCAGGTGGTTTAAAAATTTTGGGAGGCAATAATAAATTCGGTGAAAAAAATCAGTTCCATGATTTTTAAATTTGTTAAGTGGAATCTATTACATAAAATGTCATTGGAAATTGACACTATTCATTTCAATATACATTGCGAAACCTATTCCAACTGATCTTAGGTGTTTTATTTTAATACTAAGTTGCATAGTTCATGTTATACTGGTTCTTTCAATATTTTTATTAGTTTCTGCATAAAGGAATACAGAGTGCAAGAAGATATATAAGTCAAAAGGAAAAAAATGAAATAATACATTGTATTCAAAATACAGTTACAATCACAAAACCCTGTATTGTAAAAAATGAAATTAAATCATAATACTGAAATATAATAATTTTGTTGTACAGAAAAAAATCTAAACCATCTACCGGTAAATGACAGTACAGAAAATATGTATAAAGGTAAACTGATTTGTGCTCATGTTACATCTGTGGCCCTAATCAAATGATCAATGATCTGCAGTTCTTCACTTTAGCCCTAAGGTGGCACCACAGGCTTTTACTTTCTTGCAGAAGTGCCCATGTGCAGCGATTCAAGATGGTTTAATGTCATTTCCTGTACACCAGTGTAAAGGAATGCGAAATAGTTGTTACTCTGGATCTGATGTAGCACAAAAAAAAGCACAAGAAATAAAGAACACAATAATAAAAAACAATAAATATAAATACATAAGATAGTTTATATACATAGATTTTATGTCCATAAAGTGGCATTAGATGCACATAAGGTGATAAGAATAAGTCATAAAGTAGTGGTGGAGTTAGTGGATGGAAGTGTTTATCAGCCTTGCTGCCTGGAGAAGATAACTGTTTTTGAGCCTGGTGGCCAGGGGTGGATGCTATGTAGCATCCTCCCTGACGGGAAGGGACAGACAATCCATGAGCAGGGTGGGTGAGATCCTTCATGATGTCGCTGGCCTACTTTGAGCACATTTCTGGGTACATATCCTTGACGGCTGGCACTGGTGATACACTGGGCTGTTTTGACCGCCGGTTATAGAGCCTTCCTGTCTGCTAGAGTGCTGGTTCCATAGCAAGCAATGACGAAGCTCGTCAGGACGCTCTCTACCGCAAACCTGCAGAATGATGAGAACGTAGATGTGCAAAGTCCAGCTCGATTCAGCACCCTCAGAAAGTACTGGGGTCGGTGAGCTTCCTTGACTCTGCTGGATGTATAATTGGACGATGAGAGACGTGCAGTCTCAGGAGTCTGAAGCTGTTTGCAGTTTCCACTACTGAGCCACTGATGTAAAGGTGGGGGTGGGGGGCGGTGAGTGACACGAGTTCTCGTGAAGTCCATAGGAATCTTCATGGTCTTGTTTACATTAAGGAAGAGTCTAATTTCCTGGCGCCAAACAACATAAAATGTGCACTTCTGCATTGCTTGTGGTTCTAACAAGCACTGAATGGAGTTTTGCACTTTGTAAAGTCATAGTCATAGTCCTCCAAGGAATCTTCCTGAAACCGCCTGTACTTCACCTGTAAGTCTCTAAGCATTTCCTCTCCATGAGTCTATCCTGATGTTTTTTAGACACTGTAATTGTTCCCACCACTACCACTTCCTCTGGCAGCTCATTCCATATAGACACCAGCCTCTTTGTGAAAGACCTGCTTCTCTAGACCTCTCTTATTTCAACGTGGGCCCTTTAATTTTAGGCTCCCCTAGCCTGGGAAAAAGATGGTAACCATCTCCCTTACATATGTCATAAAAACGACTACAAGTTACAATGAATAAGTAAATGCATGCGTACATACAGTAACACCCTGGTAAAGGTTTCACGGTTAACATCGTGGTCTTCCTATAGAAGCAGTGTTTGGGTTATTGCTAGAGATAATGGGTGATTTGGAATGTGAGCTGTCCAATCAGCAGAGCGGGTTTTTTTTGTGTGTGTCTGACACTGTGACTGGGGTCTTTGTTTGGCCGGAGATGAAGAGAGAAGATGCTGGAGAGAATCAGTCGTAGGATACGACCCGGTGGGGACCAGAATTCGATGAATCAAGATGCCGAGGTTGACTGAGGATCGGCAAATATGACTTTTGGAAGAGTTGAGCTCCAATTTGTGCACATTTGACTGTTTAATTATAATGGGCTCTTTTTGATTTTTTTTCTTTCTTTTCTTTACTAACCCTTTAGTTAACATTCATAAATATAATTCCTTTAGTCGTTTGCAGTGTGCTGTCGGTTATTTCCTGGCATCATGTTGTAATAGGGCGGTAAATCATACAAAGGTGGGTTTGGGTGGGAAAGTCGTTGCAATCTCATGGATTTGGTGGGACTGCAGTGTGCATTCCCTAGACGTAGTAAACTGGTGTTTCACACATAAATAGATGGATAAATATATAAGTAGTACAAAGAGGACTACCAAAGTAGTGTTCATAGGTTAATGGATTCAGAGATCTGATGGCTGAGGAGAAGAAACTGTTCCTAAAAGAATGAGCGTGAGTCTCCAGCCTCTCGTACCTCCTCCCCAATGGTAGTTATGAGAAGAGGGCATGTCCCGGGTGGAGTGTGTCCTTAATGACGTGTGCCGCTTTCCTGAGGCATTACGTTTTGAAGATGTCCTCTATGGTGGGGAGGCTTGTATCCATTTTGGACTGGTTGAGTCCACAACCCTCTGAAGCCTCTGTCAATTCTTCTGACTGCTTGACTGTTTGTGTTCAACGTTGTGAGTGGCCATCTAATCCCAAAGAAGCTCATACAGACAATGGCAATGCTGGTTATCCCGAAACTGGTGGCAAGACCAGAATAACCCAAGGCCACATGATTTCCCTTCAGGAATATAATTGCAAATCAACTGTTACTACTAAGATTATGTCTACCCAAGAGAAACGCTGATTACTCTATTTTTATATATAAATGATGTGTTCACTTATTGTGATTTTGCTAGTCAATTACCGCTTTATCTTCAAAATGTTTAATCTAGTGTCTCTCCCTTGAAGTACAAGTTGTCTTTTCCCTCCTTGTTTGTACTTCAGCCTGTATTTGTTCCAAACTGAATGATCAAGGATGTTAAAGGAGGAACAATTTGCCTGTCATTTCTGAATTTGTAAAAATGGTGTCCATTTGTTTCTGTGCTGTTATATGTTTTCTTGTTCCAATATTTTGCATTCTAACTATCCTTTAAGTTAATTTAAAAAAAAGCTTCTATTCATTTGTTTGTTGGGGGAAATGGAATTGGTGATGATTAATTGTACTCCACTGCTCCTCCTAC